>NC_034410.1:74767050-74988962 GCF_002078875.1 Numida meleagris | reverse complement strand
GACACCTCCTGCAGCTGGAGCAAGAAGGCCTCGTCCACAGGCTCCCCCTGATCAGGTGGCCTGTAACAGACCCCAACCACTAGATCTCCTTTACTGGACCGATCGCTGATTTTAACCCATAAGCTCTCAAGTTCTAAGTTCATTGAAATGAGTGAATAACTGAAAGAATACCATGCATGACCAACCTTATTTCTTTTTACAATGGCATAACTGCATCAGTGGACAAGGGAAGAGTCACTGATGTCATCTATCTGGACTTCTCTAAGGCCTTTGACATGGTCCCCCATAACATCCTTATCTCTGAATTGGAAAGATACTAATTTGATGGTAGACTGTTTGATGGACAAGGAACTGGTTGCAGTATCAAACCCAGAGAGTGGTGTTCAGTGGCTCCATGTCCAGATGGAGACTGGTGATCAGTGGTGTCCCTCAGAGGTCAGTACTGAGACTGACACTCTTTAATGTCTTCATCAATGACATTGACAGTGGGATCAAGTACACTCTCAGCAAGTTTGCGGATGACACCAAGCTGTGTGGTGCAGTCGACATACCTGAGGGATGGGATGTCATTCAGAGAGACCTAGACAGGAGAACATCATGAGGTTCAACAAATCGAAGTGCAAAATCTTGCACCTGGGTCGTGGCAACCTCCGCTATCAGTACAAGCTGGGGGAAGAAAGGATTGATTACAGATCTGCCAACAAGGATTGGAGGTACAGGTGGAAGGCAAGCTGGATATGAGCCAGGAATGTGCCCCTGCAGCCCAGAAAGCCAACCGCATCCTGGGCTGCATCAAAAGAAGTGTGGTCAGCAGGGTGACGGAAGTGATCCTGCCCCTCTACTCTGCGCTGGTGAGGCCTCATCTGGAGTATTGCGTCCAGATGTGGAGTCCTCAGTAGAGGAGAGATGTGGACGTGTTGGAGCACGTCCAGAGGAGGGCCACAGAAATGATCCAAGGGTCTCTTCCAACTCAAACAATTCTATGACTCATTATGTCAAACTGTGAGAACTCTGAAATTTAACTAAGATATGGGTGAAACCTGGATGTCCTGGTTTCAGCTGGGGCAGTGTTGATTTTCTTCATATTACATACCTTATGATATTGCATAAAGAGATTATAAAACAAATGGGAGTTGGCAAGGAGGGTCAGCTGCTGATCCAGGACTGGCATTGGTCACTGAGTGGTGAGCAATTGTTTTGTGCATCACTTGTTTTGTGTGTACATAAAATTACTGCTAATTTTATCTTTCTCTTCCTTTTCTGTCTTAGTAAATAGTTTTTATATCAACCTACAAGTTCTACTTATTTTTTTTGCCTGATTCCCCTCTTCATCCCACTAGGAGGGAGGGGGAGGGAGTGAAAGGCCATGCAGTGTTTAGCTGCTTGCTGGGTTATACCACAACCCTGAAGAACTACACACCAAAAAAAAATCTCAGTTTCTGACTTCTCAGTTCACAAAAGGCTTCCTGTTCACAAATCTGCCTTCTGAAGACCATGTGTACAGAGATATTATTTAAATACAGAGAAAAAAAGAACAAGTAACAGTAAGACCAAGAACAAATTATAGAAGGTAAATTTTTCTGTTTGAATCAAAGACAATGAGATTTTTTTCCTAACTTGCACCTTCCAGAATTTCCAGTAACAATCAAAAATCAAAAGACAAGAAGCAGGGATTGGTAAAAACAGAACGAAGGGAAACTGTTTTTGTCATCTGCTCACTTAAGAGATTTTTAAAATTTCCTTCCTTTGGATTTTCTGTTCTCCAAAATGGCCAGAGTATTCACAGAAAGAAGAGTACCAAACCCCTCTTCAATTTGTTCTCCAGAATTTCTAGTATAAGTTGGTAAATGTGGCAGAACTTGGGATCTTGTTACTCTGAAATTGGACTTGAAGTTGAGCATCATTTCACCAGTTTTCATGTTGATGGTGCAACCATTTTCCAATCAAAATAAGATCAACCTGTTTTATACAGCACGCTCAGGGCACTGACTGTGTGTCAGATATCTGGTCATGAACTAATAAATTTTTATGTATGTTGAATCTTGATTTACTGTACAGCAAAACTTTATACTGAATGTGAAAAAAATCTCCTCAAGTGCATCCACCTCTCAAATGTACACAGGCTTATGTAGGGTTTATTACCAGCTGCAATACTCTGGCAATAATCTTAAAGATTCATTAGGTGTTCATCATTAAACAGTTTGAAGACATCAGTTGATTGCTACCGATTTGCAAGTTTGCAAAGGTTATCATTACAAAATTTTCATCTCAATATTAAACTACTTTATGAGATTTATAGTTAGGGAGGTAAAGGAAGCTTCCTAACTAAATGGTTTAGTATATGTATTTATTTTAATTTGCACCCCAGCAGTAAGATTATCACCATATTCAGAAATAATAAGATGAAATGTTCTCTTGCTTTGCAATATTATTCTCATCTGAAGTATGCACTGAACTTTATGCTGAATAAAAGTAGGGTGGCTTCAGTGATATGTAGCTTTCAGTTCCAGCAAAGAAAGAAAGCAAAAGTCTTGCACATTTTGCAGGCTCCAATTATCCTCAAATCCAGATCCTTGATCTAATTTATCCATTATAGATGAAGCAGAAAGCCTGACAGAAAAACACAACATGTGATGGTCTAATTATTATAATAACTTCCTAATAACACAGCTTTGCAAGTTCGTAGTTTACTTTCATCATCCTTTTGCAAATAAATTTGATAGATCAAATGTTGACACAAATCCAAAGCAATGGTGACGGAACCAAATCCTGTTTAGCAAGTCATGCATTTCCTGGCTGAAATCCAATCTTGGAGAAAAACCTGTTTTTTTTTTTCTGTTTTTCAAGATATTGACCTGGAAGTCAAGTGAAGAAAACTTACATAAAATTGTAGTCATTGCTTTCAGCTGTCTTTTTTTTTTTTCCTACTTGATTCTCTGCATTTAGTGAAAAACTATGGAAGAGCTTCTCACAAAATAGAGGAACACCATTAACATTAATTTTAAATAGTCTTCAACTGAAGAAGTACTAGAAATATAGTAGCATAATGTTGCAAACAGTCTTTCTGGAGATATACAGATAATCGGTACACCAATTAGACATGTGATGCACTTTGGATATCTGCTTGCCTTCTGAAAGCTAGCTACACTACAGTTTCAACTCTGTCCAGTTTTAACAAAGTAGAGCATTATGAAATATACATGTATTTCAATACCTGAGGCAATTCTGCTAAGAACACATATTATGTTATCCATGTAACCCTCTGGCTGTTCATGTTCATCATCTCTACTCCAGAGGTTCCACAGACTAACTCAAGCAGTAATTACACTACAATCATAAAAATATAAAGTTTTTGATTCCAAGCAAGGAAATAAATTTATTCTCTCTACCCTTGCTGCTAGTGACTATGCATACATAACAGTTGTAGGCACGTGACCTATAATTTTATAACATTTGTGTAACAAGATTTGTATTTAGCAAATACAACTATTATAGCAAGGCCCAAATTACTATGTAATTACGGAGTCTAGAAAAGAGAAAAAGAATATTTTTAACCTTTCTGTATTGTGCCTCCATCCGTACTGTTGTTACTATATGTGAAGTATTGATAGTACGTGAAATAATGGCATTGATTTCTAGGAAAAATAAACAACAACAAAATAACCAACCAGATTTACATCTGTTGAGTTTTTGACTATCTAAAGCTGAAGAGGAGCACATTATTCACAACAAGAAGGACAGAGCCAGAGTAACAGGGAAGAATGATGGTTAAAAAACTGAAAAAACATCTTTTAAGGAAAAAGCTGAAGAAATCATAAGATAAAAGAGCCATCAAAGGTGCTGATAGACACCCTGCCCTTTTCTTTAAAAAGTTACTCTTGACTTTGACTAGACAAGTTTTAGTGGTCTACAAGGTTGTCTTGCACAGGAAACATTTTCAGGGAGACAAGAAAGCAATTACTCTGGTTTCCAAGAGAAGCAAATAATTCTGTTATTTATACATCTGACATTTCTGTAACATGAGTTTCTGTAAGACTGGTGACCAGAAATACAAAAAAAATAAAATAAAAAAGAGCAAGCAAACAACACAACAACTAGCTCTAAATATTATTTGTATTGCTTGAATTCCCTGAGCTTATCCAATAAGAAAATGCCAGCTTCCAGCTTTTCATGACAAAAAGATTAGTTCTCAAATCTTTTTCATTCACAGAATAACTTGGGACTTAGACTGAGATATTTTATGTGCAATGCATAATATTCAAAATAAAGAAATAAAGGAAAAACATATTTACTTTATGAATTTTCTGATTTATAGAAGTCAGTGAAAAAATAGTCTTGGCTTTTGGTTAACATAAGCAACACACACAAAGCAGAATTTGGGCTTGCTTCAAAACACCATTCACACACTAGTCTTGCTAGCCTGCAGTCTGAACATATTTGAAGGAATTGAGTCACAGCACCTTACAGTTCAGCTTCTCAGCTCCAAGATACAACTTCTCAGAAGGGGAAAGAACTTTTCCAATGTCATAATTTGCAGCTGTTTATGATATTTTTCTAGACATTCTAGACATAAGCCTAGAACTGGTTGCTACAGAATACATTAAAAGAGTTTGTCAGTACATAGAACTGCATGTTGCAATTTTATCCCATCAAAATAGTTAATGAAGGATAAATAATAGAGAAAATTCTTACAGAAGGAAAGTTAGAAAGTTGTTCCTGAGAAAGGTAGAATTAACCACAGTAAGTAAACTTCTTTACCCAATCAAAAGCTACATTTCAAATCATAAAATCTACAGTATCCTGTGATTGAATCTAGACAAATTACACACTCTACTAAAATTTAATGGATGTAAATCACTTAGCAACAGAAAGTCACAGTGTTTCAATAAAGGAAAGAGAGAAAAGAGAGGGAAGAGAGAGGAAAGAGAAAAAAAGAGAAAAAATGAGAGAAAAGAGAAAAAAGAAAAGAAAAAGTACCTTGATTCTTAACACAGAAATAGTGCAAAGAAATGATACTTTAGAGTCAGAAGGCACTGAGGTCCCTGATAGCTCAAAAGAATTTTTGCCCCCAGGTGTGCCAGTCAGTTCATCTCATGTTTTCCTTAACATTTCATTAACAGAATGAAAGTGCATCACTCCAAGAACAAAATCTGCAGCCACAAAATCTAAATATACAGAAAGTGTCCAAGAGAAGAGAGGCTGAGTACTGAACTTGTCCATGCTGATGATTTATGGCATGAGAAACCAGTAGTAAACACAGAATGAAGAATGTGCATTCCAATGGTCTTACTATGCTTCGGCAGTACAAGTGAGAAAATCAGCAATCTCTGCAAACTTATCACTAAAAGTATAAGAAAATGTGCTATGTGTGTTTTTTTAGAAGGAAAAACATAACAATAAAATTGATAGGAAATGACACGATCACCAGAAAACCTTTACTCATTAGCAGCAAACCTTGAGAATTGCTTGAAAATGACTATGCTAAGGAGGTGAGCAAACATGGGACGGATGCATCATGTATTCAAGTCTATTTTATTCTCTCTTGTTATTTTTTACGAAGCAGTAGGTTTGTTTTTTTTTTAATGCCTGCAGTCATGCAGGAGGCTAAATTCTAACTCCATTGCTACTGATCAGAACTACCTGTTGATTATTATGTAATTGCCTATTATAACTGCAGTATTAGTGAGCTTGACTGAGGTGTGAAGTCACTTGATACCTCCCTGAGGTGTTACCAATAATAATCCATCCACACCGAATTTTGAAAACATTTTTAATTCAGTCTATATGCCAAGGTTTTTTTTAAAGTTGTTTCTGGAAACTAACAGGGCTTCTTCTCTCCTTTGTGTATGCTAAAGACAAGCAGAAATTTGGGAAATTGGCAGTGATTGGTCACAGATGGAAACCACGTGGAAAAAAAGGGCTATGATGTACAGCTGACAAAGTCTTTCACCCAAGTAGAGATTTCTCTAGCATACAAGTTTACACTCATTTGAAGTAAAATCCGAAGGGAATTTATGCCCTGTTATATGAATGGCGACTTTCTTTTGATTTGGGGATTCTTGCAGTTCATTTATAGCCTGACTGGGAATATTCCACTTTCATGAGTGTGACTAACCCATGTGCAATTTATGAACAGCTAAAGGAGAGCTGTTAGCTACTAAACCTGAAATCTCTGCTTCTCACTCTGTCCCCTTATCTCTGCCTTTTAATTCCCCAGCTGAGCCCCTCTAACTGAAACAAGTGTGTTACTTTGCTATACACAGCTTCCAATTATAGTCTCATGCTACTCAGCACAATACTTCAGCCTCAGCATAAGAAAAGTTGCTTCAGCATTCAGAAGTCTTTAATTCCCAGTGAATGTAGATAGTAGCAAAACTATCCCGTGATCATTAGGACTTCAACCCTTAGGATCCTGCAGCACTCCAAAATGTAACTCTTACAGGTTGTACATTGCCACCTCACACGTACCACAGCATGCAGAGTGAGCCCAGCCTGAAGTCATATATATCCATCAACAACAAAGACGAGTTTTGCACCTAAACAGAGAGTACAAGGAAACACGGAACTCATTTTGTCTGACCATTAACCAAAGGGGCACTGGTTCTGGATTTGTCAATGCTTTATGTGAGAAGGTAATCTCCAAATAAGCTGCTGCCAAAATGCTCTAATCTGCAGGTGCCTTTAACCTCCTGTGCTCCAGCTGTAATTGTGATGTTGATGTTGTATACAACTTATTTTACAGAGGCCAGGGTATAAATTCAGTGCTAGCTGTCTCCTGGTTATGCCAGTTTATTCACAATCAGCTACACATTTTGTTATGCCTGCATAAAGAGCACAGTCATCAGAATGCATGATTACCTTAATGATTTTGTGGAGCACTGTAGTCCATCAGGATAATTGGAAGCACATCCATATTCAAGCATGCTTTCCTTGGCTAGACAATTTTCTTCAAAGCATTTAAGAAAAAAGAACAGTGTTGTACTCATCACACACCCTGATTCAGCGATTGGAAGGGGATCAGACAAGATACTCTATGCTTTGACCTCAAATATCAGGGGATGGAACAGAGTATTTTATCAGTAAATTTATCTTGTAAGTTGTAAAGCATTGAAGAAAGACTATGCTATAAAATAATCAATTATTATGCATACTACCCCAACGTAATTGTGAATTAGGCATCTTTATGTTAGGACAATGTATGGCCAACTACCAGATCGCTGTCAGTGTCCCACAGCTCACTAACACAAGGCCAGAAAGATGCCCTATCAAATTTGGTCCTGGAACCAGAAAGCCAAAGCAGCAAGCTATGGAGGAAGGTGTTTACAGCCCTGATGAGTATGGTCAAGGCAGTGCCATTATATCCCAGTTATCCCTCTTGATCAAGGTAAAATTACTAATGGCAGTATTTTCAAGACTATATTATTCATTTAAAATGTGTTCCTCACGCTCTTCAGCTTATATGAACTATTTTTGCTATAGGAAGAAAGTGAAGATAGAGCCTTTCTATTATGCTGATCTTCCCTCAGAACACCCAGACTACCTGTGGAGCAACACCTGTTGAGATACTGTTAGCTGTGTTTTCTCACTTCTTCCTTAGTCCAGCACTACTAAGAGTTAACATTAGCATGCACCTAACATAGAAACTAATAATCTTTATTGCAGTAGAGATCACTCCCTAAGTCTTATATGTATCTTGAGACAGCAAGATGACAAAGCAGTTGCTTTCAGACCTGAATACTCCTCTTCAGCCACTGGAGTCAGTGTTAACGCTGACCCTTGACTAGGGATTCGGTCAAACTAAGAGACTCTTCAAGCAGTAGTTTCCACTGGATTTTATTACCTCAGCAACATAAATAGTCCACAGTGATCCACACAATCTGTTCAGTCATATTCCTTCCAGCTCTATGACTTTTTTGTACAAGATGCTTGGGCTGTTATGCTTAAAGATTTTGACATTATTCAACTTATATCCTTAGCTTTCCTTCCAACATTCAAATTGGATTTAATGATATTCATGGATTCAGAGCTGAAATCAACCATCAAGGAGTTAATTTAATATAGTCTTTAAAGTTTGATTAATTATTACATATTTCAGTGTTTTGTTTGGTTTTATTTTTTAATTTGTGCTGTAGCAGAAAACTCAATGTCACTTACATTTTACAGTTGCTACCCATGATCTTTATAAATAGGATCTAAGCAGTCTGTAAATTTATCTGGAATTCAAGCTATCCTACAGACAAAATAAAATAGCCAAGAAATAATTTAGCACAGACATTTTCATGCTGCTAACCATCATAGCACTCAGTTACTGGAACAGACGGGAAGCAACAACAGCAAAATAACCCACTGTTTTTAAGAAAATCAATGAATGTATTCAAAGTAGGACATAAAACATAGTAACTGCATAATAAGAACTGGGCTCAATGGATTGGGCACTCTTTTGAGGCCTGTGACTAAAATATGAAATGATATTATTCTGAATTTCTGATGATCGTACTGGAAGACTAGGAGTGTTAAGAAAGTATCAGGCAGGGGGGTGAGAGAACTGTCATCTAAACATTTATTCTGAGTGGCTAATTCTAATCATTCCCCTTGTACACATTGCAATTTTTCTAGCAGTCTAATTTTTAATATTCTAAGGTGTTGGTTTTTTTAAGTCTGAATGTCAAAGCAACTTTGAATTACCCTTCACTTTAATACTATGAAAAATATACATTACTACAGTGCTACTGGGTTTAAAGAACAACAGCATCTCTAAAAGAATGGAGAACAATGTAATGCACTGCTCACCATTGCTCAAGTAGTATGAGGCTTATGGGAGCAATAGACTGCTGAAAGTTCATTATGTTGTCCATGGTGAAATGCTAACATCAGACAGCCATATGTTGCAATAAAAAGTCTCAGAGCCAACAAGTGCTGAACAAAACAGTGGGGACACAGAGCTATATCACAGCATGTGTCACCAGATCAGAGACATCTCACACCTGCAATCTTGAAAACCAGTACAGGACAGAATAATTACATCACTGGGTAAATCACACTATGCCAGACAGCTATAAAGGAACGCCTTCTCTCCTTTCCGAATCCTCTCCTCCCTTCCATTCCCTTGGGCAAGTTTAGCATTATTTTTTACATAAAACTCCAACTGTTTTATCTAATATACAGCAACAAAACAAGTTTCTTCTCTTATTAGAATATATGGGCCTCAGACATTAGAAAAGAGTGAAAACACCTTTGTTAACAAAATTATCTGCATTTACTGGAGCAGAATCAGCCACAGGGCAAAGTTTATAACCTATCCGCAAGAAGAAAGCTGCACTTACAGCAAGCCCAGCTGCTCTCTATTAGCTGTATTACTCCTATCTATCCCTAGTTTAATCACAGGGGTTCACGAAGTTCCTCTTAAAAAATCATTAACACTTGACACGTACTACAAAGTGTTTTTGTTTTTTTTTAATGTTTCAGATATCAGACAAGGCCCCATTCATAATCTTCCTTTTAAATTACAAGGCAATATCAGACCATTCATTAAGCAATTAAGCCTAGCACTTGATCAAAGTAAAAGAAAACACAATCTTGCTTCCTTTAGTTTAACTGCTTTTGAGAAAACTTTCAAGAAAATAAACATGGATTTTAAATGCTTACAAAACAAGAAGAATGAGGAAAAAAAGGCTCTGTGAACTATAGCTTACTTGAAGTTGATATTTGAGAATGGTTTTGCTGTTTTTTGGAGTAGCACTTTCACAAATAGAAGCTGCACTTCACTCACAAGCAAGGCAGCAATATATTTATTGATATAATAATAAATGATTCAGCAAAGCTTAATCATAAATAAGATGGCCACTTAACAGTATTCAAGATGGCAAGATAGACTTGGATGCTTATTACATAAAGAGTAAAGGTAAACACGCGTATCCAGGAGACCCTCCCATTGAGTCACAAGGTTCAGAGTTGACCCCCTTACTTTCTAAACTCTTTGAACCACAGAGGAAAGGAGCCTAGGTGTGGCTGAATCCACTTCCAGTCCCAGACTTGTTCAACAGTTTATGTCTGAGGGATTATATGTGCACAATCAATCAAAGTCTGAATCTTAGGGCTTAAAGTATTAGTTACTTAAGAGCTGTATCAGCAAGGCACCTATTGACATCAAAGTGTAAGGGATCTCTCTGTAGACATAACTCAAGAGGCATTCCTACTCAAGGGGAGATTCCATCATATATCCAGCTAACATACAAGAAAATTCCAGGGGCTCCTGGGCTGCTTGCTGTTCACTGGGTAAGATGATTGACTTACAGTTTTTAGTGCATACTCAATTAGACCTCAGCTGTTGAACCAGATACCTGCTACAAGTTCTCTGAGCACACAGTTTGGGACAGATTTGTGGTTGTTATCCATCTTGGCACTTGAGTAAGGCTTTGGGCATTTCATTGTCTGCCTGAGCAAGGCCTTGGGCAGAACAGCAAGGCAGAAGGAAGGACCTGGGTGGGTGGGGGGTAACGCTGTCACAAGCACATACTATTTTTGCTTGGGTAATGTACTGCTTGCTAATAAGTAACTGAAATCTTTGCCAAAAGAAGGAAAATAGAATAATTGATGAGATTCCTCAATAAAACAAATATCCAGCATTTCATGTCAAGCTTTAGCAAGTCTTAGTAATTGAATAACAAAAAAAAAGGTGCAGCTATTGAAGTTTTGAAAAGTTCTTGTCCTAAGTGAATGTAGAAGCCATTGATTTCTGACTTAAGATAAAACCAACACATTTTCACTTAAGTAATTCGCATAGCCATCAAGGTATGGAAACTTCCCATGAGATATGACATTATTATATTATAAGAACCATCACTGTTAACGACAGGTCTTTGGGAACATCTGAGTCCAATTCCATACTACAAACGCTTGGAAGTGAAAATTATTTTCCATCTATGCTAAGATCTCTACCTATTAAGCCAGAACTTAACAGAGTAAGGGTTATGAAAGTACAGGAGGTAATCACTGCTCTAAGATCAGAGAAAAAAAATACATTAACATAGCTGTTATAAAAGGAAAATTGGGACAGCAGCAGACAGAATAATACACTGTGATCTAATGTCAGCAGTGTAATGCATGTGAATTTATATTTGTACACATGGCAGAAAAGTTCAACCTCTAATCTACTGCGTAATACATTTTCATGTGATCTATTGAGGTACTGATTCAAGTTCCACTCCACAGCAGATTTCAGTGGATGACTATCAGATAATTTCATTCTCTCTGAAGTTGTATCTATGATACTTTTCTGGAAATAAGTAGGATAAAATGACTTTTTTAACTTTTAAACTCTAAGTATGATTTATTATATTTTTTATGTATTCATTTTTTTCCTTCCAGGTTATTAACCTCATCAGTTTGAATTTCCTATGTCATAAACTTAGATTTTACATGAAAAATGATGCAGACAAGATGCAGTAACTATACAAAATTTTTCCATTTTTAAAACAAAATTCAAGTGATTTTTATTTAACAGGGTAAGAAAATCCATCTTTTAGCTCAAATGAAGTGGAATTATTACCACTATTATGCTTAGTATTCAGATTAATCCTCGGGCAATTTAACTTTTAAAATTTCACTGTTTAGGAAAATTCCATGGGCATCAATACAGAGAACAGCACTGAATGATGAACATTAAATTAACAACTTCTGAAGACTGCAAATGCAAAACATGAAAAAATAAGCATGTAATTTGTGGATTAATCAAAGGTAATTTATGCTGAAAGTCATTGTGCATAGTAGCTTTCCAGCTGTTAGTAGACCCTGCTAGATACTTAGGAAAATTGCTGACATTTGCCAACAAAAGCCAAGAGAAAGGCCCTGCACTGCTGTTTTATAGTACTACCAAACCAGTCTAGCAGGCAGCTGCCATGTGAAGTGGTGCTGCTGCCCCCTCACTCTCCCAGGTTCCCACCAGGAACAGATCCCCTTTTCATTCCACTCACATAAGTACCAAGCTGACTGTGTAGCAAACCAATCCTGGAAGCTAAACTGTAGAGCCCTAACCCTTCAAAACACAGAAGCATCTTTTTTTGCATTTAGCTTCATGGCACCAGCTCACCGCAGGATTCGATGAGCGTCATTGCTGACATAAGAGGAAGAGCAGAAACATATAGTTTGTGAAGACAGAAGGTGGGAGCAGGGCTGCTCATGTAAATGAAGGATAACCAACAAATCATGTTACTTACATTATGAGTTACCATCAGAAGAAAATGTTGACAGGCTTCTTATACAATGCTGTAAAAAATCCTACCTGTATCCACCAGAGTCTGTTGTGCTGATACATTGCATAATTATCACAAGAAAATATAACCCTCTCTTCTTGAGAAAATTATGATTGCCTTCTGTTAGTGGCCTTTGGAAGTACTGGGAAAAGATTGTTCCAGATGACCAACCACAGATTTTCAGATTGGTGAAAAACTGAAGCTGACACCCATTGCTCTTCTTTGTGCAGAGGCTTAAGATTGATAGCAAAATACATTTAGTTTATCTACAAAATGAATAGCAGGTAAACCACTCTCTTTATGGAATAAACAAATGAATAATAAATATTTTTATTGTTTTCAGGAAATAATTAATTCAGTGTCAGAAACCAGGTTTTATACAGCAAACTGTTTTTATCAGAAAAAGATGGAGAAGCTTACAAAAAAAAAAAAAAAAGTGGAATTACACTGAAGAATATTGTAGCCCTTAACCTTTTCTTGACATTCTGTTTGCTCTTAATCACTCATAAGTTCACTTAATACAAGAACTATGTTTTCTTAAATATCACCATCCATTATACTGGGGGTGAAAAAAAAAAAAAGTACCCTCTTAAACAAACTGAAATAGGCACTCTGGCATTTGTACATAATGTCAGATATTAGGAGAAATCAAACACTACTTTTCATCTCTACCTGTCAGCCTTGTAAGGTACTGTTGTCACTGCAAAGATGTTTCTAGGAAGAATACAATTCAAAAAGAAAGAATGAAAAAATCTGACAATAAGAGAAGATCATCTAATAATTAGATATATTTTAGGCAGAACGGTGTTGCCTCTGACTTCAGCGTGGTGTGTAAAAAACATAGAGTATGCACAGCCATCTCAGGCACAGCTCTACTGGTCCAGGGTGCAGAGTAATGTGAAAATCAGCCTTTGCTCACACTCATGCAAAACAGGTACCTCATGGCAATTCCTGTTCATGCCCATGTTTGTCATACTTGAGTATTAGTCTGATCATTAAACAGACTGGCTACATTTAAACTGCAGCAGTTGGGGAGGTTTCCATTCATCCACAGAGACAGAATTGTAAATGAGCAAAAAAAGAGAAACAACAAGCTGGCTTGCACCAATTACCACAGCACAGGTTGCCTGTCAGACACCGGATGATTTGCCTTATTAAGTATTCATTAAATTATGCAGAGGGACCTCATGGAAGGAAACTCAGCTTGACAAAGAATCTGTACACAGTACTTGAAAAAAATGCCACCTAATTCCCATATACAGCAGAGAATTTAACATTTGTCTCTTATATACACTTTCCTATATCATTGATCTCCTTACCAGGCAGACCTCGGCCATTTATATGCTTATAGAATAAAAGATGGCGTGGCAAGCACTCCCATATACCATAAACAATATTGTATAATATTAAAGTAATAGAAGATAATGGGGCAATTTAAGGGATAAGTATATTTTTTCATTTCTTCTTTAATCACGAGAGTATGTATACAGGACTAACGTCACATGCCAGTTAAATTGCTCTGCATTTAACCAGTTAAAGAGTTGCTTTTATCCTTCCTTCAGTGATTTGAGAGTTTTATATTGAACTTCAAAAGTAAGGCTGCAAAGGAAAGGTTTTAAAGCCAACTTTTATGGATGCATTAACACAAGTTAGTAGAATTTCTTAACTGCTACTGACACAAATGGCTAAAGGCAAGGAAGCCAACTTCTTACTATTCCTCCAGTATTGTAATTTGAATATTCAATATTGAACCTTGACTACCTTTTGCAGGGAACAACTGTTCTTCCTTTCAGCCACCAGTAGCTTTGCCTCAGAGCTCTACCAGACACCCCAGCTCTCGCTACCAACTCCTCAGGGAATGCTGACTTAATATCGACGAAAAGTTGAAAAGAACACTTGACAAATGTAGCACTCTTTCTCTTGCAGACCCCTACAGCTATTATTCCATATGGCTGCCTGTTGCAGTTTGAAATATATTTTCTTTTGCTACAGTAAGATATGCATGTACTAAAACAGTTACTGACACTGTTCTTAGTTTGTTGCCTAATTTTTGCGTTGAAATTTGCTGTCTAGTTCTGTAAATAGCTACTCTGAGCAGCTATTTCATATACATACATTCATGAATTTAAAAAAAAAGGAATCTTTAGCTATCTAAATAAAACTAATATTCAATGTCAATAATTGCCTACAAGACTTCAAATAGTTCCAGAAAGTGATATCATGCACATATACACAATTGTATCTTGAAAACATCTAAAATGCCATCTGTCCCATACAGAAGGGGTTTCATTGTTGTTTTCTCTATTTTTCCCAACCTCTATATTGTTGGAATGGAGGAGCAGGAGCTGGAATGGGCTTTTTGATTAATTTTGTAGCAGTATGTCTTAGGGCATCCCCTGATGTATTGAGTTTCTTCCTTTTATTATTTTAGCGTTCCTCTTGCAAATCATTCAGACACTTTCCACCCTTAGAAGAGTAACCTTTATCTTTTATAGAGTAATGCTGCACAAAATAAAAGTACAGGCAGCAGTCAAACATTGCACTGACATTTAGGAAGCAAATTATGCCACTGGGGAGCAAAGGGCCTCACAGCAGGAATAATGCTGCTGAAGTATTTCTGAGAAGTTACCTTCTAGATTTTTTTAACTAAATGGCTAATCCTGTCCAAGGGCATGGTTACCTAGGTTATGGTTAAATAAATCTAAGCTAATTATCTCCCTAGACATCGCTTCACAACACACTGGTGTTTGATGCACCATCACATCAGATTTACCAGTCACTTGACAGAAGACCCTGTTTTCTTTTTTTATAATTAGTTCATTTCACAGAAATGAGATTGAGAACAGACAAATGTTCAAGCCAGGGGAAAAAAAAAAAGGAAAAAAATATTGTCTACAGCATAGTGCAGAGAAATAAAGGAAACTGGAAAGGAACGAAATGGGGAACATAAATTATTTTAACCATATCTGTCATAGGCATAATAATTCATATAAGCAAGAAACTAACCAAGATTCTCTTCCACTTGTGCATGGTGTCTCCCCAACAATGAATATGATAGTAGTGCTAAATGAAAAGCTACGCTTTTAAGATAAAATCTCCTTGAGATACATGTCTCTAACATACAATTGTTAGTACAAGCAGTATAATTCCTACTCCAAGGTTTAGAGCAACCAAGACCAAAGGCATTTGCACACAGATGCAATGTCTCCTCCTATTGAATCCTTTGAAAGTGTCAAAGGATGTGACATGTATGTTCCTACTCCTCATGGAGAAAAGCGAAAAAAGGAGGAAACCTTCTAACTCCAACTCCCATGCAATTTTATTTAATATTTCTTACATTTCAGGGGAAGCATGGAGAAATACAGTCACTTACACTCTCCCCAAAAGCTCCTTGCAAATGTCAGTGTTTTCACAGTACACTGTGCTACACCGTGATTGTGGTTCATTTATTGAGGTGGTTGAAAAACTACAGAACTATTCTAGAAAGACAGTTTCCTGTTAAAGTGGAAGGAACGTATCTGTTTCCATTCCACCAGCTGTATCTTTACATGCCACTGGCTTTTACAGTAGCACTCAAAAGAGCCCACAAAACAGAACAAAAAAAAACACATTAAAACATGTTAAAATATATGAAAATGTAATCTACACAACCTGGTAATATGTGTCAATACTTCGCCAAATTTTATATTTAGGACAGCCCTCCATCTCAGTCTTAGAAAAGGGGCCTCCTTAGGAACTCCTAGTATAAAGGTTGTGTTCATGGGATTAGCTTTTTACCATTTGGTCCTAGGCAGTTGAAGAACTCTTATCAAAATCTGTGAACGTTCAGAAGCTCACTAGTTATGAAGCAGTCCTGAAAAATCTATATATTACTTCAAGACTATTAGTCAATTCAAATAAATAGTTAAAAACAGGTCTGATAGAATGATAAATCATTTGCCTGACAATAAATAAAAAGAAATGCTGATAATGAACAAGGATGTTTCAGAAACATATTTCCATTATCTTCAAGTTTCTGCATATATGGACTTGTAAAGCAAACCTATGGCAATCTGCAACTGTATTTGCAAATTAGTTGTCTAGCCTTTTTTTTTTTTTAAGAGATTTTGGTGAAAGGTGGCAAAGAAGCAGACTCTGAATAAGAACTCTTATTTAACAAGCAGCAGTATGTTACACTGCTTTACTTCAAAAAGGGAAGAATTTCAAAGAAACCTGTCCCTAGGAAAAGCTTGTGTGACATCAAGTACACCAAATAGAGCCATCTCCAGTTTGATATGTGTAAAACGTTTGAGTTTTACAACAACAAGAATTGTTAGAAATAAGATAAATCTTATTTTGAGAAAAGGGGGGAAAAGGATTTTTGTCTTGTTCTGGGTTGTTTTTTGATTGATTGTTTGGATACACTGTGTATTGTGACTTAACCCAGCAGGCAGCTAAGTGCCATACAGTTCACTCCCACCTCCCCAGTGAGAGAAGCAAAAAAAAAAAAAAGGTAAAACCCATGGGTTGAGTTAAGGACAGTCTAATAGGACAGAAAAGGAATGAAAATAATAATAATGGCAATAGGATATACGAAACAAGTGATGCACAACACAATTGCTCACCACCCACCAACCAGTGTCCAGCCAGTTCCTGAGCAGTGGTAGCCCCTCTCAGGAAATTCATTCCAGTTTTATTATTCAGCATGATGCCTTCTGGTATGGCATATTCCTTTGACAGTTTGGGTCCTGGTTCTGTCCTCTCCCAGCTCCTTGTGCCCCTCCAGCCTCCTCACAGGCAGGGTACTCTGAGAAGATGAAAATTCCTTCACTTGGTGTAATTACTTCTCAGTTGTGTCATCAATATTGTTTTTTTCTCCTAACCCAAAACACAGCACCATGCCAGCTACTAGAAAGAAAATGAAAATGATTCCCAGCCGAAACAAGGACACCATGCCATATGGTTAAACAGGTACATTATATTTTTCTGATGCACCTATGAAAAGCTTGAGAACTGAAAATCTCAAATGGCCATGTTTACTACTTGCATATTGAGCTGTCATTCCACCCAGTTTTTGCAGGCCTACTTTAGAGCTTTCACTCACAAAAATAACAAGCCCCTCCGTACACATACACAAAAATCACCTTCCTAAAAGTCACACACAGGAAGTCACAGACCGCCTCCAACTACTAAGACAGAAAGACTTCACTTATCAAGTAAAAAAATGACTCCAAATCACATTAGAATATGGCTAGAATGTTCCTGGAAAGGAACATCTTAAACAAGCACTAGGTGTGACAGCAACCTGAGGTTTTTATTCACTGCTTCCCACCAAGACAAATGCTTCTGCTGTCACCAAATTTAAAACAATATGCATGCATGACCTACAAAGGGCATGGTTTCCCAAGGATGATGAGTGCCTAAACCTCTGCATGAAAGACATTCAATATTTTTTCAAGTTCTCTATTTGAAAAAAAATATATCCAAATCTGAGAGGCAGAAGAGTGTTACTGTGTAAGATATGACAGCTGTAGTTGTGCCTTCTGAAATGACAAAAATGGCATTCAGCCTTTCCTAGCTGCTGATAGATTAAAAAAGCAACATTTCACATCAAAATGGTTAATTTCAGTGACCTTTTTATATTTAGTGAGAAAGGTGAAAAAGTCTACATGCATTGCTCTTACAAACATCTGACAAAACCTAGGTGCTCATTCCATGAAACTTTAGTGGCTTTTTCAATATGTGATCTCATAAGTAAGGAATGAAATTCAGGACATTTGCTGCAATCTCAATAATGAAATGACAGTAACTGCAGAAAGAATTCTTGTTTCTATACCTTATTAAAGTCCAAGTCCAGAGCTGACATACCACAGTAAACTCTTGACAAGAGATGAAATTGCAAGGCTGCACCAGCCAAGGAACCATCCATGTTTGCTTCATTATCCTAGGGATGATGACTGTCAGGAGTAGATCACTTTGTTCTCCCATCAAACTGAGTGGCAGTGGGATGCCTTGCTCCATTTCTGGAAGACCTGCAGACTGGGAGTACCTGCAAGTTGGGCTGAGAAAATATTATATGTTACAAAGATGGAAAAGACACTTCTGTAACTTTTCAAAGAAGATATTTGTACTTTGTCAGAAAATAAGCGTAATATAATGCATTATTCTGAAGATGTTTACTTCAGCAGCACACAAGAAACTGCTATAGCAACTGTAGCTCTGGGTCAATAGGCCAGGGTCAGGATGGAGGAGTTTCTTTCACCATTCAGTAAGACCTGCTTATGCTTCATAGAATTGGAACCATCCATCACCCTGCTTCTAAATGCAAGCCCACAGCTAACATATCGTGAAAAGTAAAATAGTATTCGGCCCAAAGTTTATAAAACAGCTTCTTCCTTGCAACACCTGTTAGAATTAATAAGTAATTCAAGAAAATGAAGAAAAGGACTGAAATTAACTTAATGTTAAGCCACTGTGATGAGTAAAGACTCATCAAAACTGGCTCAGATTAATTGACATGAAATAGTTCTCATCTTGAACTACCCTTCTAAATTCAGGTGTGTCTTCAGGGTTAGGATCCTGAAGGTGTGTTACTCTCTTTATTAAGTAGCAGATTCTGGATGACTTTCTGACACTAGGGAATTAATTTTGCACAGAAATTGTTTTGCTTTCTAAACCTAGTCCTAGAAGGATGCATTAGTCATTAGACAGTAGGAAGTAACAGCCCGTATTCCAATATACTGAGGTGGTACTGAAAAAGGAGAATTTTAATATACTTTTAAAGTTTCTTCTATGTAGCTCATTAGGTTGAGGAGTGCTGATATTTATATTAGTGTGAGGTTTTTTTGTTTGTTTTTCCTATGGGTACCCTAAGATGTATACCTTAAAGTAGTATTAAATTACTTGATCATCTTGATGAAATGAGTGGCTTGGTAGACAAGGAAAGAGCTTTGGAAATTATCTACCTTTACTTCAGTAAGGGTTTCAACACCATCTCCATTAGGATTCCTATAGAGAAGCTGATAATTATGAACTGAATTTGCAGGCAGTGAGGTAGATTGAAAACTGTCTGAACAGCCAGGTTTAGAGGGTGATAAATGGCAGTGGGTGCCATTTTTTCCACATTGAGGAATTCAGTGACTCACCTTTGCTTCATCTGCACTCCCATGTTAGATGCCATTCTGTCAGGCTTGCCTTCTGCTCCCATTTGTCACACAGGAACAAAATGTAATGTAATGGAATATTGGTGGGGAGGTTCATATTCTACCACCAATATTTGCCTCTGACATTATGGGCCAACATGACAAAATAGGAGGCATTAGTTTTGGAGCAGCCTTTGTATTTGAGCTTCTTAAGGCCAGCTAACAGCTGTTACAGTAGTGAGGTGTGAGTCATTTCTCAGTTACACAGAGAGTAAAACTCAGCATAGCATTCTGCAAAGAGCTCCCTGTTGAATTTGGTAGGAGAACAAAAACTGCTTATGCAGGTGAAACTCACACAAGTTTCCAGCAGACTGATTTAAGACAAAGCAGTTGATAGCACCTGAAGATGACCAGACCAAGAAGCTAAGTGCAAGCTGCTTCCACAAATCATCTGAGCAGCCATTATAACTTCCCCAGAAGCATAATTTCAAAGTGCTGTTGTTTCTGCTATCAGTTATGGGCAAAAGGTCATTTTGCACACTGTGTTGCTACTGTGAGTGAGAAAGCCTCAAGGGAATTTCTCACATAGAAATCATTAAAAATCCATGAAAACATTAAATGTGGGATCAGACTAGCACTAGCTGAATCCAGAGAAGCTTTAAGTCAGTTTTGCTTATTTCCCTACTTACCATCATATACGGGTTCTTTATAAATACGTTGCCCTGAAAGTAATGCCTCCTATTTATTTCCATGGAAACTATAATAGATGCAAAGAGCACAATAACACCAAGTGATAGAGCAAATTCTCAGCTACAAAATACTGTTTTTCAACACAGTCATCACCATGAACTGCACATTTTTGCCAGCCATGAACAAGAGCCTGCATGCTGCACTACTTAAAATCTGCACCAGCAGAGGCGACCCACTGCTGTAACACACCACCCACTGCCTCACTGTGCTCACATCCACTGTTTGGTCTCCATAAATGTTCACCAAGTGTCGATGAATGTCAGTGGGTGCCATTTTTTCTGTATGGAGGAATTCAGTGACTTACCTTTGCTTCATCTGCACTCCCATGTTGGACACCATTCCGTCAGACTGCCCCTCTGCTGCTGTCTGTCACACAGCAACCACCAACATGTGCCTATGATGTCGTGGACCAGTGTAATAAAATAGGAGGCACTACTTTCAGAGCAGCCCTTGTCGCTTTCCCTATAGAGATTCAATGGGAAAGAAGTCTCCTGTTAACTTGGTGCCTCAGTATTTTCATCAGTGTATTATTGTTTGCAATTTTCTTTAGAAATCACACATAATACCACCCTGTATATATATGATGTCTCTTCCCTTGAGCTGCAGATTCATTCAGCCACTGCTCCTACACCATGAAACAGCTACCACAGTTTACACATTTTTTTAATCCTACATATACTGTGTAGCAACAGAACACAGCAACAACCCACATCTAATCCCTTGGCTAAGATTTGACAAAACAAAGAACACAAAACTCAGGTAGCTCTGTAGAGTGTTCCCCAAGAGAGCTAATATGTTGCTAATGAACATCACATTATAAGATCCTGATCTCAGGTCAAGAGACACAGAAATAACAGTTACAAGACCATATTAATTACCTTCATTTTAACTGCAGTGTCGTCACTGCCAGTAGTAATATACAATATAGCAGCTGTAAAACAACTTCCATCTAGTAAGTGCTTTCCTTTTTGCATTCTTACTAGTAAACTGTTTTCTTAACATTGCATTATCTTAGTTTGTACTTAGATGGTATTTCATTCTTGGCAGATGCTTAAGCTCATTCATTAGAACATATTTCTGACTTGAATTTTATCCAATAATATTGCCATCCACCTAAGATTTTTCGATCTGTCATCTATTATTCATGGAATGTTAACTACTCTCCATTGACTGGATTCAACAGGAAAAAGTATCCACTGAATATTACACACATCATCCTAAGATAAAATTAAAATTAAAAATTAAAAATAGAGAGAAAGAAGAAGAAAAGTCCAAGGCACATAAAGAAAAAAAGCTCACAGAAGAAGAACACACTCTTCATTACCATTTTTCATGAATCTTTCAAATCTATAATATTACAACAGAAACCATTTGTTTTGTGAGTGGAATCGGGTAGAAGTTAAATACATACACCACACAAAAATACTTGCAGTGCTACTCAGTTGGTATTACTTTCTGTGTTCGTGTGATCTGAAGCCTCTGGTATTGCCTCCCAGACTGTAACCTCTAAGTTGAAGTGGCATTCTATTTAAGGTAAATACAGCCCTTAGGATTTCCAGATTCCATTTGATGAATGTAAAAAGGATACTGACATATGACTCTCCTACAAATGCAAGGCCACCTGACAAAATGCTAGGAATATGTAGACATATTTTGAAGTGCTAAATGCCTGTGCAGCTGGATTCCATTACCAATTATCTTGCCAGGACATTTTTCCTATGAGGCAGATACGAACAAGCTGGTGAGAAAAGGAGACATTATTCACCTCTGAGTTTACGAGTCTCAGTATATACACTTTTCATGTCATAAAACTCCAGAAGTACTTATACAAACACATACAGTGGTATGAAACTCAGCTAATTTCTACTTTTATAGCGAGACTAAATATAATGGGATGCAAATGACTTACTATATGGAGTGACTGAATCATGAAAACAGCTGCTCAAGACTATAACTCATTAAAGAGTCATCTCTATGGGAAACTGAGCAGGCTGAAAAGTAAGCTGCCAAGAAATCAGGAACTAGGTCTCTGAATAGTGAGATTTACAAAGAAACAGAGAGCCTTAGCAGAAGCCTTCTGTCCCTCTGACAGCACCAGGCAGCAGCATGCCATCAAAACTGAGAAGCAAGCAGGCAAGTCAGGTTCTCCCAAGAGCAGAGACAGAAATCAGTGTGTTCCCATCAAAACATTTCGTCAGATTCAGAACACGTTTTTCTTATGGAAGTTTTTCAATGATTCTTCCTAAAGTGTCAGGCTATTAATAAATTTCCCAACTGCACCTTCAGGGTTTTCATGACTGCAAAACCCAAAAAGTCATTATTGTCGTTATTCCTTTCTCTCCTGTTTTCATCCTTCCTTCCTGGATCTTGAAGTTGAAAGAACACCACTCTATGTAAACTGATTCATAAATATTAATCATAAGAAATACATTGTGAAGGAGAGCACAGTTAATGATTGCTCAGAGAAGGTTCTATTTTATGTGAAAATTAAATTATTTTATTATATTATTATTATAAGTTGTAAAAACTATAATTAATTTTCATAAATACTGTCAAGATGTGTTGACTTAGCAGTTTTTTATTAGAGAACAAGGAATAGAGACTGGGAAAATGGTCTATTCAATGTCAAAATGTGTTGGGGTTTTTTTTGTTGAGTTTTGAGAAGCAAAATTTTTATATATGGTCTCATGAAAATGCAATGATGTCCAATACTTAGGACAATCCTGAAAATGTTCTTAACTTTTTGCTGATGGAAAAGGGGACATTTAGCTAATTACATGACAAGTAACTTGACCACTTTGTTGCATTATAATTAAATATCTAGGTCCCCAAGAATGCTCTCTGAATTATGGAAGTACTGCAGCTACAGGCCTAGAGTCCCCCCACAGTCTATGACCATCCTAAAAGCATAATAATAATTTCAGGAATTTTTTACTCTGGAAATAATTAAGACCCTTGGGAGCTTCTTTCATATGTTGCATAAGTAAGAAAATGTTGATCTATTGATGACTGAGTTGAATAATCAAGGTGCGTTGATAAGCATCTTCCTTTCTCTTCATTTCCAAACATGAGGATAAGGATAAGTTAAGACACTGGCCAATAATATCATGCAAATAGTTCAGAGGACAAGACAAAAAAGCTTAGTTTGAAGTTGTATTTTTGGTATTGACTGCAGAGACAATCACATGGTTTCACTGCAAAGACAAGAAAATAGCAGATTAAATTTTGTTCCAAAAAGTGAACCAAAAGAAAATCTTTGACATTGTTGAAAAGACAGAACAGTATCAAAAAGTAACAGATCAAAGCAGCAGAAAATACACAGAGTTGTATTTTCAGTTCCCTTAAAAGAGTGCTCTTTTGGAAATCTCAAGTAGTAGATGAAAAGAGCTAAACAGCAGGAATCATCTGTACCCAGTCTACTACTGTTCAAAGTCAAATTATGAGCCATCAAGCCAGGTTGCAGGTACAATTAGTGTGCAAATACTCTCCTCATGCAACTTCTGCAGCCCTACCGAGGGTAAGTCCTTTTTATTACTGCACATGGAAAACAATGGTCATTTACACTGCCATACACAATAACTCTGTTCTTCCTGAGAAATTAACCTGCAGAAAGTACATACAATGGTGTACAGCTAGAAGGGAAAGAGCATGACACATCAAATGCCTAATTAGAAAGAGGACTATTTCTAAAGCTCCTCTCAGCAGTGAATAAATTTGGAAAAAAGATTCTGCTTACAGATGGCATGGTAATTAATTAGACCAGAAAACATAACAAGAAGGACAACTCTCAGCCTGTTATACTACTGTAAAAGGATAACTCTCAGGCATCCATGCTGAAAAAGCAGTTGCACTGCCACAGAACATGCAAGCTATGCTTGTATTTTGAAAACTCCATTTTTTAATTTCACACAATTCATTTTAAAAGCCAAAATATTCCTATGCCATACACAATTTTCCCAGAACAATGAGGGAATATTAAGGGAAGGCTCACACTGGCATGGGTGTTTTATTGCTTATTAGATTTTTTTCCAATAACTGCAAATCATGTTTCAGGAATTTCAGTGTTGCAAAGTCATTTTACAAATTCCTCATTATCTATCAGTTAAAATCTTATACTGATTAGACATGTGGTAGGAGCACAAATACAGGCAGTTCAAATCAGTTTAGCTCAGCTCAAATCAGTAAAATTCAAGTTCACAAGGTCATCTGACCTTAGAAAAAGATGGCAAAAGAGGGATGGCCTTAGGATAGGATGATTTTTTATGGTTCCTTTCAAGTACAGAAGTAGAATAGAATAGAGCAGTTCAGTTGGAAAGGATTTCAAAGATATCTAGCACAGCTGCCTGATCTCTTCAGGGTTAACCAAAAGTTAAAACATATTAGTGAGGACATTGTCCAAACACCTCTTGAGCACTGACAGGCATCAACTACCTCTCTCAGAATCCTGCTGCATTATTTGACCACCCTCAAGATTAAAAAAAAAATCCTAATGCCCAGTCTGAACCAGCTGCTCTTCATCTACTTGGCTGCCAGTCTGTGCCTGTATCCAGCATTACTCCATCTCAGGTACTGATAGTATGGTATTTGAAAAGATACCAGATTGGACATATCATGCTAGGACTGTTGACATTTCGCTCACAGTCCCTCTGACTGCCCTGAAAAGAAAATTGGAAGCTGGGTTAAGAAGTCAAATCTGGGAATTTTATCTAAATTCAGATTGGCTACCAAAACCGTTTGCTCCAGATGTAAACCAAAATCCCTCTGCTCCCTGCTGGTGTCAAATCTCCCATTGGCTGTCAGAACATACTGAGAAAATACTTTTCAGCTTGACATGAGTGATATATATCCATCGTATTCCCACAGAACATAATAGGAAACAAGTGCACAATAAACATCATCAATTTCTGATGATAGTCCTAGTTCTGCCACTACATGAGGTACTTCTCATGTCACTGTGTGAGATCCATCTGATTACTGTAGCAGGTAAATAAGTAAATAAAAGCATGGAGAAAAATGCCTTCTCGCTTCGCACATTTTTGCATGTTTGAGCTAACATAAACAATATGTAAATGCATTTTTCATTCAGTATTCTGACTGTAAGAAGTGGTAATTTCATCTCCTTAGAATTTAAGAAATGGAAAAAAAAAAACCTTATAAAAGCATAATTTTATGCAGATTTTTCTTTTCAGGAACTGAATACAGCATGAAACATTAAAACCATTAAGCTACTTAGATCATCTTAATCTACAAGAATTGAAGGAAACAACTTCTTGGTTCCAAATTCATTCTGCCAAGCCACTCCAGAGTTTAATTCTTCATCCAGAAGCTGATCAGCAGAACTCTTAACCAAACTGGTTCTATTATATATATATTTTTATGTATATTTTACCAGAAGCAGTGAAAATGAATGAATGAAAAAACAAAAACAAACCACAAAAAAAAAAAACAACCCATAACCATCTTTGCTTTTTGAAACATTAGAATCAAGCTAAATTAATAACCAGAGTTGAATTTTCCCTGTGCCAAAAGATGCACTTGAGAAAACACATTGCAGAATTTCACAGTTCTGGAGAAGTCATTTATTTTTCCTACAGCACTACAAGATATTTATAAAACCACTTCAAGTAAGAAAACTCTACCATATTTAGAATTTAGCTTTAGATATACTCTTAACTGGTGACAATTTGAAGCTCTATGAAGCTCTATGTACCAACACTTTGAGTTCCAGTAGTACAAAAGCATTATATTTCAGTATCTCTGGAGTCATTTTGCGTTCAAATACAGCACCACAAGACAGGAAAACAAGCAAGCAGAGATGGATTTTGCTGGCTTATAGTTCTTATTGCCAACTTTGTCCAGCATGACTTCTGCAGGGAAAGATAGGTGTAATGATTAACAGTTTTAATGGCACGTTAGCATCTCTACAATCTCTAGTCAATTCACTTCATCTTGATAAAATAACAAGATGATCCACAATACATTCATCAGCTTTGGGCAACGACCCAGTTCAAGGAGACAGGAAAATATCAGTGATGTTTAATGAGATTTGCATGCATGCTTTAAAGAGGTGCTTTCAGACTTAGAAAGAATTTCAGAATCATGTGACCTAGTAATATTAAGGTGAACTAAGTTTGTATGTAGAACATCTAGAGTAATGGAAAGGAAGGCAGGATCAACCTCTGGAAGTAGTTAATATGAATAGGGTTAGACTCAAATAAGCACATACTTATTTCCATTTTTATAAAACTGATCATTAAACAGGCACTGAACGTGAAGCAAGTGGTGTCTGAATAATATGTAATAAAATGTTTATTGCATTTTATATACTGTTAAATTCAAAACCACCAATATTTAAATGTGGTGTTAATGTGTACCGATAGGAAGGACAAATAACTATTATTCTACAAACCATTATTGTAGTAAAAATTCCAAAAACTCATAAAATATATCCTCTTAAAACTGTTATGAGTAAACGTTATATCTAAAATGAATGTGTATACAGAATTTTCTGTCTGATAGATGCAAACAAATTGTATAGCCTGAAAATCCGGCTGAGAGAACATCAGATCACAGGAGAATATCTTTTTCCAGAGTGACAACACTCTTTTCAAGTCATTCTGAGTAGAGAGCAATCAAATGTCACTGAGCCGGAGAATGAGGACACAGTCTACAGGGTGATGTTCTCAATGGGAGGTGTGATAGTAGAGGTTCCACTGAATGCTCCTCTGGAGAGTTTCACGCTGTGTATTAGACACTCACTCCTGAGAGAAAAACTTCAGCTTTTTTATTTTTTCATTTAAAGGAAACCAGAGGCATCTAATCTAAACTAAATACTAGAATGAACATAGCAATCCTATTGTACTCTTATGGCTAATATGTATTGAATACATTTGAAACTTGACAGTAGGCGGCAGAACACATAGAGTAGGTTGGATTTATAAACTTTGCTTATTGCTAAAAATTGAAATTACATTTACACAAATGGTAAATTATACTTTTCAAGAACAGATTAACAGAGGTTACCTCATAATGGATTTTGGTCAAAAAACATGATACAGAATGGCTTATGCAGACCATCTGATCACCATGGTGAAACTTTTCATGCTTCTACAATCTGTCAAGGTAGCTCAGTTTTATTTTAGCAACAGCTTTTCAAACTTTGGAAAAATAAAAGTTCTGTTGAAAGACTAGTCGACCACAAATAGACCTGCACCACACTGAATTGTCTTATTGAGATCAAGAAGAACTCAGCATAGGCAAGGAGAAAAACGTGCCTCTGATAACCAGTTAACATAAACCTTGCACATATGCAGGGCATTATATGAGATCATCAGTGTTCAGAAGACTGTTGGGGTTTTTTTCAT
Source organism: Numida meleagris (assembly GCF_002078875.1). Lineage (NCBI taxonomy): Eukaryota > Metazoa > Chordata > Aves > Galliformes > Numididae > Numida > Numida meleagris. Next base: position 74,961,476 of record NC_034410.1, on the reverse strand, counting down.
AAGCCAGGTTCCACAGACAGTTCACCCCCTCCATAGTGCAGTGTAGGAGAGAGAGAAAACTGCCAAGACAAAGAGATCCACCTATGACCACAGGCTGCAGAGGATTTTCCCATGATAAAACAAGGCATAAGTAGAGATTTCCTTTCAGCAGAAAAACAGAGTGATTTGAACAACTCTAGTAACAAATACCTCATTTTAGTCAGTTTGTTTATTGAAACAAAATCCAAGTGTAAAAATTTGTAAAAAGCATAAAAGTGTTAGTTTAATAGAAATGATTGTCCTCATAATGATAAAATTTATGCTAGAATTTTCCAGCTACCTCATCTTGTTATTGTGATATTTTAGTTAACCTCAGAGTATTATTTAGTGATAGAACTCAGATTGCTTTCAATAAACCATCACATAGGATGACTAATTAGTTGACCGATTATAAATACATAAGACTCCTTTGCCAATTAATAAAAGCCATGGGAAAATTTTGTCTCAGTAGGCTTATTTTAAATATCCAAAGTCATAAATGGCTTAGTACAATTAATAATAGCTTTCTGCAGCCAGTCCACTTAAAAATAATAATAATTAAATGAATAAATAAATAGAATTAAAAAACAAACCACCCTTCAGTACTTCAAAGACACTCAGAGACTCTAAAAGAGAAGCCAGAAGAACAGGTCCTATGGTAAGTATGGTACTTTCACTGATATCTGTAGAGTGAGCAGCATACTACATATAGATAAGTTGTGAGATCATTTCTTGAAAGATGTGTTTCTGTATAGCAGAAGAAAGAGTGCTGAGACAGACTGACAGCTGGTCTGTGCAATTCCAGTATGGATAGAATTTGTGTATTTTGACAGGGATTTTGGTGCTCTTATACACTGATAAATTTGAAGTGTTCAGAAAGCAAAGTTGTCTGTCAGCTGAACATGAGCCAGCAGTGTGCCCAGGTGGCCAAGAAGGCCAATGGCATCCTGGCTTGTATCAGGAATGGTGTGGTGAGCAGGACTAGGACAGTAATCCTGACCCTGTACTCGGCACTGGTGAGACCCCACGTTGTTAGGCACTAGAATAGGCTCCCCAGGGAGGCGGCTGAGTCACCATCCCTGAATGTGTTTAGAAAGGATGTGGTGCTCAGGGACATGATTTAGTGGTGGGTTGTTAGGGTAGTATGGTTAGGATGCTGTTGGACTTGATGATCTTGAATGTCCTTTCCAACCCTGAGCAATTCTGTGATTCTATGATTCTGTGATTAAACCAGTATTCCCAAAAGGCATTTCCTTCTCCTTTTTTCAAGCTTTCACACCTCTGGTCTGTTATGTGAGATAAATGAGGCTGTCCAACCAAGACTTATGTAGTGATTGATAACAGAATGGAAAACGTATACCTACAGGTTTAGGAAAACCATGCCAGACTTCAAGTTTAGTAACATCAAGCTCTGTACAGAATAGGAATTGATAAAAATGTCCCATTATTAGTGCATTTTATTTATATAAAATAACTACGTCATGACGACTTTGAAAATTATGGGAAAAAAATAACAATAAAACAATGGAAAAATGTGGTCTGAAAAGACATTACTTTCAACAAAGGACAGTAAATTTGTTCACACTCCACACATTTGATTTTGAGGACTGTAAGAAGACGTTACTGAGAAGCTTTGAAAATGAGTTTTCAAAAGTGGAAGTGTGAATGTCAAACTGGAATTTAGGTTTTTGACTCCAAATAGACCAGAAATTCAGGGGATTAGTCAAGCTGAAGTTCAGAAACTTAAGCCTTGTACATGGAGATAAAAGCACAGTACACAACTGTAGCATGTGGGAGTGTGACATAGGCTCAGCTACTCAGGCAAGTACTGGAATTGTTCAGTATCAACCATTTGGTACATGAACATTTTCTTTCCCATCATCAGTTTAGATTACAGATATAAAAATACCTTGTCTCCTCATCAGTACCGTCCACAAGAAACATTTTATAGTTAGAATAACCAACTTAATTATATTTCTAAGTTAAAGTCATCTCCCTAGTTCCCTTAAAATATAAGCCAAATCATGCAATAGTTTCATTCATCCATGCTTCACCTGGACAACACAGTTCTTCAGAAACTGTGCAAGACCAGCCTTATGGCATGGATGTAAGCTCTGCTTATCAACAGCTTCTGCACAACACAGCTGTTCCCCTAAGCTTCGGAGTGAACCTCTTCTCATACTCAAATACAAGTCAATCTTCACATAACATAAATCTCCAAACACGTTTAGCAACCCATATACAAGGTTCTGTTTTGCTTTCTAAATATTACCACATGGGTATCTACTGAACTCTTCCATAACCTCTTTCAGTTTCTTAAATGTTTTAATGAAATTAACATTTTAGTAATATATGTTTGCATAATAGTCCTGAAAGGTAACAGTTTTGAGCACAGTTATACTAAACACATCATTCACATTCTAAGATTCCTGCATCAAAGTAATCTTTGGACTGATTCTTAACCTGTTCTGGCAGAAATAACACTAAAATTTCAGCTTTACTATGATATAGCTTTTAATCTCCTAACAAATATTCCTGTAAGTATGCATTTCGTCATGGCCTGAAATTCATGAATCTGTTTGTTTGGGTTTTGTAGCCCCCATCATTTTTAAACCACTGATAACCTGTGGAATAAAATTTGGAGTATGACAAGACTGTATTACAAGAGCTGCTCTGAAAGTAATGCCTCCTATATTATCATGTTGGCCCGCAATGTCAGAGGTGGTTGTTGGTATGGCAGTAGATGTTGAACCTTCCCACCAGTATTCCATTACATTTTGTTGCTGTGTGACAGATGGCAGCAGAGGGGCAGTCTGACAGAATGGTGTCTGACACGGAAGTGTCACCAAGTGGTACTGTTCATCTCAACAAGCTCTTGAGCAACAACTAAATCTTGACTTTTCATTCCCCCCCAAACACCAGGAAACATAATAAAACACAACAAACCTCACATACAGATTGACTTGCTACCTGCAAATTTGCACACTGAACTCCTGAATTATTTTGCTTTGATTCCCTCATTTTATTTTAACGTTTTGGATTCACTTTACCAATAGTAGAACCAGGATATCATCAGCCATCAGCAATTTCATCTAGTATGTCACTGACTGATTATAGTCTTTCCAATAGTCTTCCTATTTTATACCTAAAGAAGTTCAGATTTTTATTCTATGTCACTATCTACTTACATTTTAAAGAGATGGTTTTTAAACTTATTTAATTTCACAATTGAAAAGAAAACTGTCTGATGCCTTTGTCTGCAGATTGGATTTTCTTAGTGTCTGAAATCTAACTTTACAATCCTCAAACAAAAAACAGGATGCAGTTTCCCATGTACAAACAGAAGTTGAACTTACTATTTTGAACTGTTTTTGAGAAATTCTCAAATTCTGCCAAAAAGGATAGTTCCTTAGATCCATTGTGTCCCCATCAGTGACACATGATTTAACAGGAACCTCCATTCTGCTTTTGAGCTATTGAGTAATTTGGGAAAAGTCATAGTCATTCCTGACATAACTTTTTTTTTTTTTAATACCTATTTAGACATTCAGGCCATACTGAAGTATACTCTAATTGACTTTTAAGTAGAGCACAGGGAAAAAGCCAAAAGGATCAAAACATGTATATTAAATACTTCATAGGTTTATCTATTAACCTAGTAAAGCCATATATGTTCTAAAATAAAATGCATGACCTATTTTTGTAAATATTTAAGAAACCAGTGATAAAAGTTAGGAGACACATATTACTATTTCTCTTTCTCACTCTGTTCCCAAGTGCCACAACATGAAATTTAGACAGCTTTGGAAAAAAGGCTATGGTAAATATACACAGACTGAGAATGTAGTTTCCCTGGCAACGAAAAGATCCGAGAACAACTCATTCCTTCAGGTTGCAATTCAGTTTATGGGCTTCCACATCTGCTTGCATAGGAATGAGGCACCTGGGATTACATTTCTAGAATGATGAGTGAGAAATTAGAGAACAATAGACATCACAGAGCTAATTTTGTGCTGTAATGAAAATGAGTCCTCTGATGTTCATTGTCATGGACCACCCAGAACTTCTGAGGACACTAGGATTCATGCCCTGATTAAGCATCCAGCCTTTTACCGATTTACCTTGGCAGGAGCCAAGAGCTGTGAGAAAAAGAAAGAGGATGCTCTCCTGCTTTGCACTAATAAGAGTTAATAGATTATTTTGTTAAACAAAACATATGCATTCCTTCCTGCTAAGGAAGAATACAAACCAGTGGAAGGAGGAAATATGGCAAGTCAGATGGTGACTAGACACTTCTGTTTGCTATTTCAAAGAACAACAGGTGCAAAAAAAACTAATTTGCTAAACAATTTCACTTAACTTTCAACATGTGCAGAGTTACTTCTACTCTGCAGGCTCGTATTTAGGGAATTTACAGTGGTAGGATAATTTTACTTCCCAATGTCTTCTCTGTAAATACCTAGTGTTTGCATTTATTCACTTATATGCAAATGATTTGTATGGATGCCATCACTCCATATGGCCTATTTTATTCAGCCCATCATCCATAGGCAAACTACAACAGCTAGGCTGCAATTAGTACATCTGAGAAGTAAGTGAGCTTTCAAAACTTGTATTCAACACCTTTTACTCAGCAGCCATATGGTATCATACCAGTTAAACTGACTGACATTGTTTGTGTCATTGTTACAAAGTTTATTACATAGGTCACTCGGAAAGTAGCACCTCTTATTTATTTCCATGGGAACCACATCTGGCACAAAGAGCACAACACTGTTTGATAGAGCAAATTCTCAGCTACAAGACACTATCTGTCTACATAGTAACCACCATGAACAAGAGCTTGCATGGCATTCTTGTAAAAATCTGCACAAGTGGAAGTGAGCCCGCTGTCGCTGTCACCACTGCCCACTGCTACACCATGCTCACACCCATTGTTTGGTCTCCATATGTGTTCACCAAGTGTCAGTGAATGTCAGTGGGTACCATTTTTCCTGCATGGAGGAATTCAGTGACACACCTTTGCTTCATACATACTTCCATGTCAGAAGTCATTTTGTCAGGCTGCCCCTCTGCTGCCATTTGTCATATGGCAAAAAAATGGAATAGAATATTGGTGGGAAGGTTCAGCCTCTACTGCCATACCACCAGCATCTGCCTTTGATGTTGTGGGCCAACATCATAAAATAGAAGGCATTACTTTTGGAGGAGCACTTGTACGAAGGATGAATTTTGTGGATAAAACAATTTCTAAAGTTTTGTCCTTGTTTTTTGTTGTTGTCATTTTTGTTTTGTTTTGTTTCTAAGAGCTTTTAATATTGTCTCATGAGTTAAAGTGAATGCATGAAAGAATGCAACATTGCCTCTTCACCCACTAAACATGTTCCATTTCTGCCAAAATATCCTTCTTGTTGTAGATTTCTAATGCTTAAAAAAGTGCTGTAAGCTATTACACATATAACTGGACTAATCCATAAAATCTGTCTTGTGAAGAATATTACCAGTAGTTGCTTGCTGTGGTGTGGTTCTTTTCAATCTGTAAGATAACATTTTTCAAGAGTTTTTTAAAAGCAAGGCTCAAGAATATTCAAGAAAGCATAGGAAATATTTATTTACTATCTCCTATAGAACTTTAGTAGCTATTTTTCTAACATAGACAGCCATCAAGACACTATCAAACAGGGAAAAAGAAAAAAAAAGCATCAGTTTTACAGTCTGATTTCAGGTTGTTGTGAATTTGTTTCAGTAGCTACAGTTGAATAGTTACAGTTTTTCACCTTTTGTATACTCAGACCTAATGAAAAGTCCAAACTTTTAGAAGAGCATTAAATGTATTCAACATTTAAGTGTCATTAACCAGATAATTTTTAGGTGAAGTTCTCTTAAAACTCTCATGTGAGCACTTAATCTGTGACCCCTCTTACTGCTGTACGTGACCCTACTTGTAGGAATTTGATACTGTGATTCTTTTCATGCAGCAAATGCAGGTGGAACATTCTCCATAAAGACCCAGAGCATATTCACCTGAAGGTGAATACAAAGGTGTCTTTCTTTCCATATTCATTAACACAAGTTGAACTTATGTAATCAAAAGTGTAGCTTCCCATTACATAGACTGTGCATCAGGTTTAGGAGAACCAAGCAAAAAGATATTTCTTCTAACATACATTTTGAAAAGTCAAGTACTTCACACTGTACAGCAAATTTCTCCGTAGCTTTTCAGGTTTTCAGTCTCCAGGACCTCTTTCACAGCACAATATTACTCATGACAATCTGTGGGGAAAGCTGTTAAATCCAAAATGCTGCATTTAAAATGATTCCTGAGAAACATGTTTTAACAAAAGCAGAATGTAAAGTAGAAATAAACCCTGCATTTTAGTTCAGTTTTATAAATCCCTTACTTGCCTATGCTCATCTATCAGCTACTTCAAGTCTTTCTGGAGGTTTTATCCTCCCAGCAATTTAGGAGTAGATCCTTGTTTCACTATATCACCACCTACAGTGAGAAAAACTTCCATCAGATACCCTTTATTATCTTCCTCACATCCATACTATAAACTAAACTTCTTTATACTGAGCAAAATAAGTAACTAAATTGTAACCCTCGTAATTTCTACAGCAGAACAAAGCTATAAATGTTCAGGCATTATTGCTAAAGTATCTTTCAATCCAGAACTGATATTCCCAAATTTGCTCCCTGGTAGCACTTCCAAAAATCGAATCCCAAAAGTCTGCAGTCTCCCACACTGAGCCTTCTTACCCACCTGCCACTTAATTGCTACTTTATGCACTATGGTTATGTAAATTCGATCAATAGCAAAATTTAACATCCCTGTTCTTTATTTTTCTTCTTTGTAAATCCCACTTCTGAGCTATGCTTTCCACAAGTGTAGACAAAATTAAAAGGAAGAAAGAAAGGGATTCTTAATATGATGCTACTTAAGGAACAGATAGCCTGATACATTGTCTTAATGTTATGCTCTACAAATGAAGGAACATGTAAGGTAAAAAATTCACATAGCTTGAGCTAAGGGTAAGAGTGCACTCAAAAATATATCTAAGTCTGGACACGTTTCAAGACATGTGAAAAAAGATAATCTTGTAAGACTACGAGAAAAAAAATAGTCTGCTATTCAATGCACTGACTTTTCATCAAGTTTGAAATAGAAACAGAAAAACATGTATTAAGAAGAACTGTTTAGAGCTTAATTTGATTATACTAATTAATCTGAGATAAAATATTATTGGTACCAGCAATAAAGAGAAGAAATATTAGTAAGAACACCAATTATAAGCTTTATAGAACATTAGACATATAGGCACACAATTGCCTGGGGAACACCAAGGGCTAAGTTGAAGGTGGGAAGAATTACAAGGTATTACAAAATCAATAGTGTTAGGATTGCAAGACGTCCAGTCCAGGCGTTGCATTGCTAGTAGGGAAAGCATCCCATGCCCCTTGACCTTGGAAGTAAGTCATGTATGAGTACAGTTGGAACAAAAATAATTTATAGTCCAGCTCCAAGCTGCATTTATCGAACACTGGGATGCTCTGCAGGGACTCCTAAACAACCCCGATGAAAAAGGTTTGCTTGACTGCATAGTGCCTTTCCTCCTGACTCACCAGTAAGTTCCGCCTATTGCCTCCATCTCGTTCCAAATACAGAGCTAGCCTCTGTCAAACACTTCCATTCTGGCCCCCGTTTTGTTCATTTTCTATCACCATCTGCTATTTATTATAAGAATGCTCTCTTAATTTCTGTGTTGGCTATTAATTCTGTTAAACTAGCACCGCACATACACTTTGTTCTCTATCGTGTCCTGCTATTTTCATGTCACTACAGTGTTAGTGGTGCCGTAGGTTGAAGTGGGTCATCTGCATATACATCATCCTCCCTTTGTAATCTGTAGCAGTCTGAAACTTCTCATGTTGTTATGCTGTTAGTGGTGCCACAGGTCAAGGTTAGCCATCTGCATGCAAACCTTAATTGATGAATCCAGTGAGTATCTGAATTTCAGAAGCCAATAAAGGCATGCATTTGAATTTCAAGACATATCTCTCCATGTGTGTCCCTTGAAAATTGGGACTTAAAGGTCAACAATGCAAGAGATGTTTGAGAAAAATGATTACTTATTGAAAAGTGGGTGTTTAGAACATCATCAGTAGACTTCTGCAGGTGATGTCAACAGATTTAGCACCTCAACGTTGCTACTCCAGCTATTTTTTTATCTTCCAACAGATTGAGCTTGTCTCATCTTGTCAAAAAACAATTTCCATTTTCCTTCTCAAATGCAACTTCCTTTAGTCATACCCAGTACAAAGATCCATCTAATGCAAAGATCCATCCACGTTCTTTTGAATAGGGATCGTGCCAAGCATTGTTGGTTTGCAACAGTTAGATCTAAATGTTGTGGTGGCTGCTAATATTTTGGTACATATAGCATTATTTAACTGTGAGCTAGCCACCTTAAAATTGTCTTCATCCCATTTCATTCAGCTGCAGATAACTTTTTAAATCACAAACTAAAAATGCTATTCCTATTATTTAGAAGGCAGAGTTGAACAGTTTTGATTTTCACACACACACATTAGTCACTAGCTATTTTAATCATCTATCCCCACTCTCCACCACCACATGGACATAAACCTCTTACTGGAGTTAGAATTAGCAACTTTAAAAGCTTGATAACAAGCAAACAAATAAAAATACAATAAGCAAACAGCTTTTTAAATTTCTCAAAGACTCATTTTGTACTCAACTAACAACAGAATTAACTCTATTTGGCAAACTCACCTCAACACCTACTTAGATCTCTTTTCTCTGCCGGTTCTCATTGTCCTCTGTGCAAATAGTAGAATTCCATAGAGCATAAATAAATCATCACTTTAATGTATTAAAACTATTTTTTTTAAAGCAATTTGGCCAAAAACTATGAAGAACAAGGAGTTGCTTCCACACATTTAGTTTGTTGATTGTCTCCATACTGAAAAGCACTGGATAACTTGTTAGTTATGGGTTATATAATAATTATTAATATGTTCCATTTAGTTAGTAGCTGGAAGTTAATATAACCTATATATCTGACCAATAGCAACAGTACACAAGTAGTCTCCAGTCAGGATTCCCATATTTTACATTTTCTTATTTTTTCTAATTTTATTTTTTCTTATTTTGTTTTCATTAACTGTGGCTGATAACAAGTAACTAACAACTGTAGTTATCATTCCTAGGTAACAAAGAAAAATAATTATCTAGGTGCAGATACCATACCTGCCAAAACCTATGCAAGTTGCCATAACAGCTAGAATTGTTGCAGTAAGATTTTTTGTTTGAGTAGATGAATTTCTTCTTTTGAAGCATATCTTCAACACCTTCAATATACCTTTTGCTAAAGTTTCAAGCTGTGGGATAACATTAGAACCTCATCTTTGGCAAGCCTTTTCAGTCCTTGTTACGCAGGAAAGCTCAAAGTGCAGCAAGCAAACTCCATCAAATAAACAGCTACAAAGAACATGATTGTTCTAGACCTCCCATCAGTCACAGAGTTCTTGAACTCTCAAAGGGGTAGTATCTGACGTAAGATCTTACTTTCCAAGAATGCCAAATCTAGAACATTCTCATTACTGAATGCAATTTTCCAGAACTCGTGGAGGGCAAGAAAGGAGGGGGAAATCCTTCATCTCAGAAGACTCCATCTCAGGCTTTTAAGGGACATTTTCTAATACGATTTCTTTGTTGGTGGATATCATTTGTATACCTTTATTCTATGCCTTCCCTCTACTCTCTCTTAATCTCCTCCAAGACTTTTCTTGTACCTCTGTTTACTTTAAAAAGTATTTTTTTCTTTTCCTAACATGATGAATTACATAAACGTTTGCTTGTTTAGTGTGCTGTAATACTGTTTGTCTTCTGTTCTTAAATAAGGTTGTGGCTTGGCAGCTGGAGGGAATCTGCACTTTAGCTTCGCAGAACTGCTGCACCCTGAATTGGGTTAAAATCCCTATAAAAGGAGGAGATGGCAACTTCCTTGAGATTAGCTGAGCTTAGGTAACCAAAAGTTTGAGAGAACAGACTGGGGAACCAGGGAGAGAGAAGAAATGACAGACAGTGTCAGTCTAAGTAAGTCTATGTAACACTAACAAAAAAAAAAACTTAGAAGCATACATCTTAGGTGGTAAATATCAATTTACATCCATGAAGACAAATCTACAACATCACAGTGCATACGCAGACAATCATCTATAGTGTCTGTAGAGTTTGTGTTCAAGAAACATTTAGATATAGCGTTGAGAGACATGGTTTAGTGGGGTTATTGGTGGTAGGTGGATGGTCAGACTGGATGATCTTGTAGGTCTTTTCCAACCTAGCTAATTCTATGAATTCTATGAATTCTAGAGTTGTCTTTTGTGTCTGCCTTTAAAATATTTTGCTCTGAGCTCTACATAGATCAGCTTCTGTAAGTTTTCACTGCAGGAGCTTCCTTGCTCTGAGTGGAGTTTTACTTTACAGATTCGTAAAGAGCATACCTAGTAAATACCAATACCTTCTCTACATATTTCTGGGTCCTTCCAGCTAAAAAGCACTTTCCATAATTCAATGAGATCAATAACTACTGGAAGCATCTCTGAGTCAGGAAAACCCACCACATCACACACAGAAAAGCAGCCTCTGACACTGCCTTCAACTCTAAATACTTTGTCTGAAATCTGAAGAAAAAATAATAATATTATTTTACACTTGCTCTTATCCTGCCACAGTAGAAAAGAGTCATATTTATTTGCACACTGTGTTCATCATAATTTCCCAAATCTTATGCAATCAAAACAGTTCTGTGTTTTGGATTACGAATACTGTTAAAAGCTCTTTCAATAGAAACTGCACATTCCTACACTATAAAGCCCTAAGGAGAGTTTTTGAGAACACAGATGGTAAATTTAAAAACTGCTCCATTATTACTAGTTTTAACTATCCAGCCAAATGGTCCCTGTCATGGCTATTAATCAAGGTAGGAACAACTGCACAGTAGAATTACACAAGGGTCAGTACAGGTGAAATTTTTTCTTTACTATTATTTTTGCTTCAAATTCTGCAAGTGGTAATCACATAGCATGTATCACTGTCTAATTAAGTGATTTTAGGGGCTTGGGAGAATCCCAGCCTTAGGGAAGGGAATTAGAAGACCAAATGATTTATCTTGTGGTTCATCACTATGCATACTGCTTTCAGTGCATCTCTATGAGAAAAATGCAAAATCCAACTTTAATAGAAAAATATATCCAAAATCATTTCTAAAGGGACAAGAATACCATTTAGTTCAGCTGAAGCAAAATAAGACATGAAACCTAAAACTTCACTCAGGTACTGGTTCGAAGCAAGCTATTAGTGGCAACCTCCCTAAAAGAAGATGACATCGTATTAAAAAGCAAAAATGAAAATATGTAACAGAAAAATCATATGAGAAAAAATACAGTTATATTTAGCTACTTTTGCAATAAAAACATTGTCTTAAACATACTGAAGTAGTAAAAAAAAAAAAGAAGAAAAATGCACAAAATAAGGTACTAATAAACCAAAAGCAGGAAGCTAACTGAGTAATTCAAGGAATCTCACTGTTTTCTGAATTATTTGAGATCTCTTTATAAAAAAGTTACCCATTCCCTCATTGATACTGCTAGTGATCTTTCTTCTTAAATTTAAAAGCCATAGAAATACTTTTCCTTCCCTTGTGTGAAACACAAACCATGCCCATTACTGATGAGAATGCATTTTTTGTTGCTAACCATTTCATATAAAGTAGTATAAAAAATGTTTCAGAAACAAAGCATGAACAATATTCCAAATAACCTAGGTGATTTACTAGCTTAGCTATCTAAAGCTAATCAAATTAGGTAGACAAAACATGGAAGATTTTTGCTGTGGAAGACATTAATGGCTGTATTTTTTTATTGCGTACATAAATATTTTGCCTATAGAAATCTCTACTTTACTCAGACGTATTTCAGTCATAACATGATACAGAAGTTCTTTCCAGGAATGAAACTACATTTTCATTTTAAGTTGTTATGTATAGGTATATTATGTACATATATAATTACATATATATACATATTTATGTATGTATGTATGTATAGTAGATATGTTATTACATGTATATTACATATTAATACATATATATAACATATGTATATAGGTAATATACATATTGAGCAGAAATGTAAACTATGACACTTCAATGACTTTACCTCAGGACAAATGAGTTAGATTTCCTCTCTTTTACGTTGATTTGCTTATAATAATATTGCCAGCAATAGAATTTCTAAGAATGTTCATACAGATTTGTTATTTGACTCACACTGATATAGCAAGCAAACCTGAAAGTTGAATATTAAGTGAAATGAATATTCATGTACTCACTCATTTCTCTACTATACAGAAAAGCTGTCCCAAAATTCATTTATTTATTTGTCTTATTTATAGCTTCTCTTCTAGACGATGAACCAAGATTTTTGCCATCCCACCTATTTAAAAAGTGATTTTACATCTGGATGAATGTCACACATTTTTATTGTAAATTGTAATTGTTGTTACATCATTTTTGTAGCATTAAGATCAATGCTATATATTTAGCAATATTTTATGTGTTCTACAAAAACACTTGCGGATTTCTGATTTCTTATGTGCTCCATGTTTCCACAAAGCTTTTATTAGGTACATCACAGGCATAGGAAAGTTACAGTGCATTTGTTTCATTAGATCAGTAACTGATCTAATGAAACAAGTTCAGTGGCAGAATTACACTAAATGAGAGAATAGGGTATACTGATGTCAAATCATTAGATGGGAAACAAGCCTGAAGACGCCAAGAGAGAATCTACTGCACAGCATCCAGATAATTGCTCTGTTCAGAAGAGTTATTTGACAATTCCTTGATAGAACAGTTGCTGAAAACTGCCCAAAGTTATTAAGCAGAGCAAACACCACCCAGTCCTCCGTGGGCTTTTTTTGTTTGTTTGTTTTCCCTACTCTGCAGGCAAGTAAAAAGAAGCTACAGCCTCCCACGTGGACTGGATGGCATGCAAATAGAAAATATATACTTAACACAGTGTTCTAGGCACACACATGGCTAATTTTACATGTAATAGGAATCTGTAGGAAAGAAGCAGAAAGGTCTCTTACTTATTAACTCTGGCAAACTTCTTGTTCTATAGAAAGAATTAGATCCACAAATGATGCAAAATAGAATTAACTTTTTCCGTACAGGCAGCACTTTTAACTTTTCTGAAAGAAGTGGATTACTTTAATTTTGCTTCATTATTTTAGAAGGTAGGTTTGAGCTGAAGCAAAGTCAAAATTCTTTCCTTTGTCTTAATGATTTTTTTAAAAAAAGCTTTCAACGTTAAAAAAAAAGGGGAAAGACTGACTCACATAATAGCTTAATAGCAATAGGAACAAAAATACGTATGCGAGATTCAGACTGGTTTCATCTACTGCCAAAAATTATTAGGATCTTCATTTTCTACCTCTCAGGAAACTTTCTGGCTCATCTTTACTGGTAACATTGTTAAATATTTTGTGAGCATCTGATCAGTAAGTATCTGGACGTCCAAGTATCCCACTTCCCTAAGAGATTGTCTAACCATCAAACTAGATCATACTCATCTTTACCATTCAGATATAAGCATCTTATGAAACAAGGTAAAAATCTAATAGAACAGATTGAAAGATCAGCACTGTACTGTAAAAGCAGCAAAGCACAGGCAAATAGAAGTATCCTTGTAAGTATATTGCTGCCTACAGAAAGAGAAATAAATTAAATCTCCCATACCCTGGAAATAACACTGCAATTTCCTAGAATTAGTGAGAAGTGGCACTAGGTGTCTAAAGATGGTTTTCCTCATGCTCAATAACATTTGGCAAATTTAATCCTATCTTACATTTAATTCTAGGATGAGAGAAAACTCATGTCCTAGCAGCACCATCATTTACCACAGCACAGTTGAACACATTCATTGTAGAACTTGACAAGAATGATGACTGCTGAGATGGGAGTCTTTTGCTTACTCTGCAATGCCTATAGCACCCCAAAGAAGTCTAATGGAGATTCAGATATCTCTGAATCCATCCTAGAGACTGGACAGCCAACAAAAGATAAAAAGTTCTCAGACATCCATTAGCTGACAATAAGCAATGGAGCAGAGCCTGGGAATGTGCATACCAACCCACTTCACGCAACAAGTTACATTTAACCAGACTGAATTCTCACAAAAAAAAATGATGGTGGCTCTAGCAATTGGGCTCACTTGAAACAGTGAAGAGACAGCACTGGGACAGTTCTCACTAACCATTTTTAATGAAATATCTTCTAAACAATTTTTGAACTCACATTTCCAGTTGTTTAGTTCTCCAAGCTTCCTATCTCAATGGCAGCAAAAGCACTTGAGAAAACTTGCTTTCTCTGCTTCATGGCATGCAAACAATTTCTACATAGAAGTTAGAGCTGAAGTCAGTCAGAACATAGTAGTCATAGACCAAATTCTCAAGGTTCCTTTGCAGGTTCCATTTCCTCATAGGCTCATATGCTGAAGGAGGCTCAGCCTCCATTGTTTCAAAGATTTCAACGAATTAAGTCATTCAGAAAAAAAAATCAAAACAAATCATTTTATTTATGAAATAATTGGTTCCATTCCAAATGAATATTTTTCTATGTTTTTGTCATAGTATAATTTCAAGCTATTTATAAGGCATCTTTATAAATACTCCCATTGGGCATTGCATAAATGAATGTAATTAGCATCACAAAATAAAATAGTGAAATAATTAAGCCACACACTCATCTAGAAAAAAACATATATTTGGATTACCTAGATTTTGAAGAAATGCATTTTACTTATTCCCTCTTCTCGCCATGAGCATGTCTAAACAGCAGCATCCAAACATGACAAGGACCATGAGAATATAATGTTGCTACCAAAATACTAATTAAATATACTTAGAAAAGACTAATTCTAGAGATCTATGTTTAGTGATGACAATGTATTTAGAAATGGGAATAATAGTTCCATGTAGATAAAAACTGCATAAGGTTAGTAATTCTGTCTTGCAACATGTACATCACCACCCACCTGTAAAAGCAAAATGTCTTACACAATGGATAATGGATGCAAAAATAGAACACATTACTTACACTGCTATGAATTTTCAAAAATTTGTATTTAGATCATAGAATGGCAATATTTTAATGCTGTTGTGATTGCACAGGATTTGACATTCTATCTTAGTTTTAATTCTGTAATATCAGATATTCTTTTGTATGACTAATTAAAGCTTTTTATCAGCATAACTCATAAAGGTAAATAACTTCTATCAGTATAAGATATAAGCACTAAATGAAATAAAATACTTTCTATTTTTTTGCCTGTCCTCTCTACAGTAGGATAGTTAACCTAAAATTCAAATGGAATGTCCAGATCTAAAATGTAGTGTAGAATCTACTACACATTTTTGTGCTCAACAAAATATCAAATTAATTTCAATTAAGAATTCATTTAGAAGACCTCCCATTTTTTAAAGACTCTGAAGCAAGCAACGGAAACAATTTCTTATCCTCCCAAAATTATCACTCCATATATCCAGTAGGTTCATGAAAAACTTCAGAAACATTCTAAATCACTTTGCAGTTTGCAAAGAATTATTCCTCTATTTGTTAGTCTTTGTCCTCATATAACCCATCTTTTTTAATACGCAGTGTTATAAGCAGTCAAAGGAAACACCATAGGCAAAAGCTGTTCAGCCTAAAAAAAGAACGTTCTTACTCAACTTGACAGGAAGTTCCAGCACTTTCTGGAACAAATTGTTGTTTATATATAATATGGCATTACACTTAGAAAACTTGAAATTTGTCCACATTTAAGTGATATATTATTGATTATAATTTCAAAATTTAATTGACAATCATACAACATGCAAGTGATTGTTAGGAATATGTTGTGAAGACCATCTCTGACACTCCTGTCCAGAAAATCAGAAAATACGGAATGTATGATGTCAGAGGGAATAAAAGCAGGAGGAAAAAGATCATTGACCCTAGTGCCATGAGTAGCTTTCTGATTGTTATAAAATAGTGTTTTATAATAGCACCTGTTTGGTAACTAGTATGGAAAAAGCGCAAAAGAATAGTACCTTCTGAAACTCATATTGCTTTTCCATTGACACATTAAGAGAGATTTTTAGGTCTTATAAAAGCATTTGCTATGCTCTTCAGTAGATGGCTGTAAAAAGAAGGTGAATATGGTTCATAAACAGATTCTAAAAACGTTCTGAAAACCATTTATAATTTTCATTAAACTGTGACCATTACATTGACTGTCCTTAATGCATATTAATATTGTACTGTTGGACATCTGAACTGATCAGTGTTGTGGCTCACTCATACTAGCAAATGTAATGATTGACAGAAAGAGTAAAGACCACAGGCTTTCTAATTTGTGGTAGGCCACCAATACTACTTAGATGCACACGTTCTTCACTTTACAGTAAGCAGATGAATATCAAGTTCAAAGGATGCCACTCTACTCTTCTAAAAGCTGAGACTGACCAGAATTAGATTCATTGAAAAACTGCCATACTGAGAAAAAAAAATGGCACTGCAACAAAATTTAGCAGCGGTCTGTTTGGACAAGAAGACATTTCATTCTGTCTGGCAAAAATGTCTTAAGAAGTTGTTGGACTTCAGCTATAGTCTTACCTCATTAGAGTAAACCTTACTGTTACAGAGCCAGCCAAAAGGGGTGCTGTATCCTGATCATAATCAGGAGAGCTCAGTAGTAGAAATTTCACATTGGCCTAGGATGTAACATATACAATCACATAGTTGTCCTTCATCTTTCTCCCTAATGTGTTGAAACTTTCTTAAAGTAGTCTTCAGGGCACGTATTTTTCTTTTTGAATAGGGTGTGTGAAGAAAAAAACACCTATATCCATATGGAGTGTTTTAGTATTTTACCTCCATCTTTCATAATTACTTCTCTGCATTGAGATATCAGTTAAAAAAAAAAAACACATATAAAATCTTTTAAAACTTTGCTTTTATACTTTTTTTAATGACATAATGAGCAACTACCGAGAAGGATCTGACTTTAGTAACTAATTCAGATCTGGTGTGACCTGAAACTGACTGAGGTGGAAAGAAGGAGATCTAGTTGATTTCAGCTGCAGAGCTTTGTTCCATAAATTGACGCTGATATTAATCCTTGCATGTAAAAGTCTCTAAAATTATTGCTAATTAAGAGATCTCAAATCAAAACAATTACCAATGTTTCTATGCCTCATCTGTCAACAAAAAAGAAATTCTCTCTCATTTAATGAAACAACACACTAATGAGCAACAAAAGCCTTTCCTAGAAAGACTGTAGACAGAATTATGTATTCATAAAGTAAAAAAAAAATCTTTGTCATTTGGTGAAGTAGTAGTAGTAGTAGCAATGGAAGTAAAATTCACAGAACTAGAAAAATGTTGTTTGGCAGGCAATTCTAAAGTCTCTAGTCCCGACTACTACTCAAAGTGGAACTATCCCCAACTGAAGCCAGCTGAGGCCTTGAATAGCAGTCTTGAAAAGTTCTGAGAACAAGATACCACTATCTGTTCCACTGTAGTACTAGTCCACACGAGCAAATATTTTTTCCAAGTGTCCAACTTGAACATTCCAAGGTGCAACTTGAGGCTATTGCTTCTTGCTTTCATTTGTCTCTAAAGAGCAGAGTTTGCATTCATCACTTTTGCCACACTTTGAAGTAGCTGTAGGATTTTCTTCTCTAGACTAAACAAGCTTACTTACCTCAGCTTCTTCTCACTGGAAATGTGTCTTAGCCTCCAAATCACAGAAGCTGAAGACCAAAAATCGACAGTGTTGTCCAGGTGTCTTCATCACTGATGAGAAGAGATGAATAAATCTCTTCAATTCTACTAGTCATACTCAACCTAAGGAAATCTGTTGAGTGTTTTTCCCTCTTTCAGATGAGAATGCATTGCTGATTCATATTAAGCTTGTCATCTACAAATATCTACAGGTCCTCTTCACCAGGACTGTTTATCATCCAGTGCCTTGTACTAATGCATTGGATTATTCCATCCCAAGTACAGACCATTTCATTTCTTCTGTGTTTAAATTTACGCTATCTGTAGGCTCAACCCACAAATTTCCCAACATCCCTCTGGACTGAAGTTGTACTCTTTGATGTGTCTATCATTTCCTCTTATTTGCTGCCATCCGCAGATCTGATATGAGTTCAGTCTGTCTCGTGACCCAACTCAATGCTGAAGATACTAAATAACTTGGGTGTCAGTGCTGAACCCTAGAGCACTCTGCTTTTAGCAGCCAGATGGATGCTCATGCATTGATTACTACATTTTAAACACAAATATCCTGTCAGTGTTCAGTCCACTTGGTTTGCAGTTCATATTTTCTCAGCTTCCAAGAGAAAATGCTGTGGCAGATGGTCTAACTAAAATTAAGGTATGTTGCACATCCCACTCTTTCTGCTTCCTCTTCCTCATTTCATTGTAGAAAGCAATTACATCAAGCATGATTTAGCCTTCATAAATCCACGCTGACTACTCCTGACGATCTGTTTGCTCAAACAGCCAAAATTTAGACAGGTATTAAAAGGATGTGAAATTACTTTATGCAGAAGCTTACTAAAATCAGGACAAATCTGCCATTCATTGACAAAGTGTGGATAATTCAAACAGGTTCTAAACACTAAGGACAGATATCTAAACTGTGAAATCTGTAATGGACTTGTGGTATGTGGCTATTAATACAGGATTCTTAAAATGTATATCACCTGAGAGAATACTTTAATGCTAATTAAGTTTTATAGCACACCATTATTCTAATGACTCATGGCTCAGTTACAAGGAAGAGTATTTGCTAACACAGGCACTTACTCATGCTAACTCCATTGCTCAGCTTAGAAACAGAAATCATTTATCACTGCTATTAATTATAAGTTTGATTCTCTCTTTCTACCCTAAAACTCTCATTTAAAACCCAGTTTCATACATGTTGCTGTATGGAAGGAATGTTTTTCTGATAAACATCCTCGATGAAATTCCTAGATAAAGTTATCTAGTTCATAGAATTGCACACATTCCTCTACAGCCAAAGCTATTTTGTTTTAAGCTAGAAGACATTCCCTGTAAGGTTACTGCTTCTCCTGTAACAGGGATGTTAATGAGTAACAATTAGAAAGCAGATGTTCAAATATAACTTTTACTAAACTTCCTGACTTTGTCATAAAGTCTTGCTAGCTTATGCAACTCCATGGGCTGTTCCAGAGATTTCTGATTGATTTCATAGTGCAAGCCCTCTACCATTTTCATCTTCTGCTCTGATCCACAGCAGAGACTGAACACAGTCAGGATTACATCATCAGACATATCTCTATGGTAAACTGAGATGCCGAGTTTTTTCAAAAAAATCTTAATTATTACCTTGATTATGCTACATAGAATCATGGAATCATAGAATCATAGAATTGCTCAGGTTGGAAAAGACCTTCAAGACCATCAAGTCCAATCACAACCTAGCCATACTACCCTAAAACGCACCGCTAAATCTACATACATCTTTACAGCCCATTGGTATATCTCTGGCAGCTGATTAAAGAGGAAAAAATCACAGCTGGAAAAGGCATTTCTATATTTGTGCTCTTTCAAAGATATGCAAATGACTGAAACCTAAGTGAAAGTGTGAAGAGGAAATAGTTCCACTGGTTTTAGGTGAACATAATCTCTAACAAAGAGCTGTATGCTGCAATTTATTCTAGAGAAAATTGCCTGCCAAATTGTGTGTATTCTAACATTTGATTAAAGTAATGTTAAGTCAAGTGCAAAACATTCTATATCAATTATTAGTCTGACAATTATTATTTAGACAGTTAAGTTTACGTTTCTGTTACCTTTAGCAATGCCCTAATTACACTGGGAAATCAGAAAGACAACAGAAATTACCATTAAGAATTCAGCTGTGATGGCAACAATGTTTAGAAATGTAGATAATGCAATCACTTATCTTATTGATGCTAGCACATGTATTTAATATAATTGCTACCATTTACATGACTCATCAACATCAGTTTATTAAATTTTCTATTCAAGGAATAAAAAGACACTATGCAAATAAGTACTTTCATTTCATATTTTCCAATGGAGAAGGACATGGATAGCTACTCTGAACCAGATTCTCAAACTGAACACGTTTTTGGATATTTTTTCCCCAACTGATGGAATTAAGATCCACATCTAAATCTTCCTCTCTTCTCTCAGACCTCTCACCAAAAAATTCAGAAATCAGATATAAAAATATATTTCTTCTACTCCTTTCAGTACAACAGGTATATTCCACTGTAAGAGACAGTGGAAAAAGGGACTTAAACTGTGTTTTGTGGAAGAGATAAGAGCATTATTTCCTAGATAACACAATACCAATGTCCTTTCCTTCCACAGTATTATTCTGCCTTGCTCTCCCCCAGCACACAAGTGATGAGGATACTTAAGAAGTTTTTTGTATCACCTCCCATTCAATTACATTTGAAAATTTTCCTACAGTAACACCACTCAGATTCACTTCTCAACTGAAATGCACTTAATTGGATTCAAAAGAATTATTGTCATTCAAAGATATTTCTTTAGAACAAGTGTAAGTTGTACCTGCACAGGCCTATGAATCTTGTTTCAGAAAAATGTGCATTAGTCACACTAATCTTTTTTCATACCTCATTGCCATATTTATTTGGCAAAATTGGCTTTATAAACTTGTTAGCTGGGATTACTTAAATTTTAAAGTTCATTGCAAGTATGACTGACATAAGGACCTGGACTATTAAATGTTCTTTTCCACTATTAGACATTTACAAAAACTGTTTTTCCCCAAGCTAGCTAAATTCATGTGCCTACTTCTTTTAGAGTATAATGGTTAGATGGACCAGGACAAGATGTCGTTACCACTCACCAGAATGTATTTTATTGCTGTGAATCCAGGTAAGCACAAGGAGAGGCTGAAAGAGCTGGGACAGTTTAGCCTGGAAGAACATAGGCTCCGCAAGGATCTTGTCAATGTTTATAAATACCTGAAGAGAGGATGTTAGGGAGCAGGAGCCAGACTGTTCTCAGTAGTGTGTTGTGACGGGTCAAAAGACTACGGGCACAAATGGAAGTACATGACATTCCCATCTGAATATAAGAAAGCACTTTTTTACTATGAGGGTGTTCAAATGCAGGAACAGTTATCTATCTGTTCTTCTTCATGGAAAATCTTAGAAAACAGCTGCCCAAATGCTAGCTTGCAACTCAAACTGCTACATAATTGGCATTTTGACATGGAAAAAAGTAATTTTAGAACAAACTATGATCAAAAACTTTATTCTCTTTATTTTAGAATAAATCATGATCTGTTGTCTCAAAATACATGCCACAGAATCATTCAGTAAATGTTTGTAATTAGCAGCTTAGCATTTTGAGTCCTTAATTTCTAACTAATGCATTATATTTCATAATGGCAGATTAGAATTTGAAGACACTTTGATCATTTAATAAACTTCTTTCCATCCATAAATCTTTGTCAACTTAAGACAAACAGCTTCACAGATACTCCTTAGAATCTACATGAATATTACAATTCCAGCATGTAAGGTAAATTCATGTACTTTCAATTTCTGCTCTCATAACTCAGCAGGCAGTACAAATTCAAATTACCTAAAAGATAAAAATAATTTTTATCTAAACCCTATAAGTATGTTACTTAATATATAAGAAACAAATGAGCTTTAAATAAGTAGGATATTAAGGAAAGCATCTAGGCCTATTATACTTAACAGGAGAAGTGCCAGCTGTTATTTATTCTCCAATTTTTAATTCACTACAGAGGTGCAGTCAAATATTTGCACATAATTGAAAAGAGATTGCTCCAGTGCTATAGTAAAAAGAATTATGCAGGGGAGATGGTATATTTTTTTAAAGCAGACTAGAAGCAAGCACACAAAAGCATTTTGAAGTACTGACCTAATATTTGACTGTTTTTAGCTCTTGAGTCATCTCTCACTTGGATGCACTCTCACTTGAGGGCATCATACCTAATTCATTAAAAACAAAACAAACGAAAGCTATAATAAAAATTCAAAGCTACTGACTTGGTAGGTGACTAACAAGTGATCTTTAGTTTACTTGCATTTGGGAGTCTTACTTTATAGATCTGACATTTAATTAACACAGTTTATTACCATTATTTTAGGTAAAACATAATAGCTGTAATATTTGCTAATATACAATTGCCTATGTGTGCATGTATTCATATTCAAATATGCAGTCTGAAAATTAAGCACAAATGTGCTCAGCAGTTCTAGAAAACCAGCTAGAGTATACCTCCATATTTCAGAAAAATGAACATTTAAGCATCCCCAGTGCCATAGTGATGAAGTTCTACATTTTCTCACTTGTAGATAGCTGGTTAGTGAAATGGTATTTTGAAGGCAACTGAAAATACCTATCCAGCTGCCTCACTTTAAAATTATAATAAATATTATGCTAAAACTCATTGTGAAAAGAAAAAGAAAAGAAAAATGAAAGATAAATTAATGTACATCATTACCAAAAACTCTGTACAGAATTGAGTGAGACTGACACAGTTAAGCTTGCTGTGGCATTTTCTTTTCAGTATGAAAATTTGGGCTTGAAATTAACTGCAATTTCTTGGTACTTATGTTTCAGCAATTTCTTAATAACAGAATTTTCCTCTGCCAATTTTATTTAATCATGCCTTTTAAAAGAAAGTTTCTATGTATAATTTTTTTATTGTCTACATTAAAAAACAAACAAAACACTTTGCTTCCTGAACTTTATACCATGTAACAAGATTTAAAGGAATCAAATCAAATGAAAAAAGTATTACTTAAGAACCACAAATATAATGTGTAAAATATTGTAACATTTACTGGCTATCATAAAGCTTTGTATGTACATACCTTATTTCTATTTACTTATACTTGAAAATATTTAGGTCTCCTATGGTGTACTAACTACTTAACGGTGACAGAAGGTAATCCATTAGTCCATTTATCAAGCCAAATCATGGTAAACATTTATTCCAGTAACATTTCTAGTTTTGCTTATGATTCTTTAAAACACATCAACTCTATATTTAAATGAAAATAAAAATACTAAGTACTATAAATTCATTTTTACTGTCTGGAACAAGGTGAGCAAAGTCCAAGAAAGCAAACGTAAGAACAAGGTTTCTACAGAGGCATACAGATAATGTTAACACACTATATAATATGGTGCTAAGTGCACTCATACATCTTTACATCTTAGAATAGAACGTTTTGAAAGTAAAGAGAAGAATTTAAATTCCAAGTAAGAATGTATCCTGGCCCATAGATTGCTCAGGTGAACAGAAAGAATTGAATGCAGTCCAAGAGCATTTTTCTTCATGTTTAAAATAGAGGCATTACTAAATATTTTAATTTTAATATATATCCTTGCCTTGAATTCAGGTTGCCATAGTAGAAAGATCAGATAGGGACATGAAAGCTTGCAAGTTTGGGGCTTTATTTCTAAATTCCATAGGAAAAGAAGAAAAATGTATTTCCAGCAATCAAAGTAGAAAATTATTATGTAATATTAGAATTTTAAAAATCCCATCCTCAGCTGAGCAAAAATAGAAAAAACATCTGGCAGCTGATCGTTATGCTTTCTTTGAAATTCGTAACCTTGCAGCAAAATTTGTAATCTCTGCAGTAGAAGAATATTGAAATCACCACAGTGTATCTGTGTTTCCTACATAGAAGTATCTAGCAGTACTCCAATGTTATTCACTCCACTTAAAGAAGGAAGAAATATGACTTCATTGAATTCATTATCAAGGAATGCAGCTCATGAATGAAAAAGACTAAAGTGGAAATTTGAACCGAAATACAAACATGTGAGGCTGTAACATCTGCTCTTGTCCAAAAAAGAATATCAACCCTTTGGAGGCCCAGCTCAGAGAACAATGAGTGAATGAGACATACTGGGGAAGTGGAATGGCACTGGTTTTTGAAGGCAGCACAGGCATCACAGATTATGAATGAGAACATGGAGTGCTAGGAGATCAGCAAGACCAAAGAGACAGATCCAGTTTCAGATTCAACTGTGAGAAATGGAAACCTGTGCTAACAAACACCTAAACAGAATTAAAATTTGCTGAGTAAAAATTCAGTAACAGATCTGGAAATTTGCTACATTTGATGGCATTGATAAACTTGCAGATTGTAATACCATTATACAAACTAACTATATAGATGGAAAAATAAGATTTTGGAGTACATTTTTAATAGGTTTGTACTCCATATATAGCAGGAGAAAAAAAAATCCATTAAGAAATCAGTTTTATACATACAGTTCACTATTTCTTCTTCCAACATCCAAAAAAATAAAAGTTTTTTAATAGGTTTTAGGTACCCTTAACAATTACCATGCCTTTAAAAAAAGAAAACAAAAAAAAAACACAAAAAAAGCCACCATAAAACAAACATTTGACCATCCCTGCTTCTTCTCTGAATAAGTAGATACATTATGGAGTATAATTCCATGGACACAATTCCATGTATATTTAAAACAAATAACATAGGCATAGTCTGTGCATCATCTGCTTGAGAACAGATACAACAGGTATATATTTACCCTTACAGTTTGTTACAGGACCTGCTTAATTTCAGAATGACCTCACTTGACACAAGCTATATCACTCCTCATCACATAGCTGGAATAAAATATTTCTTTCCATTTTACATAAAATTCTCACATGGAAAAGAAGAAATTTCACTGCAAGTATTCCCAAGCAAGGAAAATGGAACAGAGCAAAACTATCTATCTGTTGCATTCCTACCCTACCTGAACCCATCTGTCCCATTCTATCAGAAGGTAGACTTCCACGGTTATTTAAGCATGAAAGCAAACCAAGAGTGTTCTCATGCATCATGAGATTCATTCAGGGGCATGTTACCAAGCCCAAATCTTGCATGCGTCTCTCTGCTATTCATTGCTTTTTTTTGCTTTTTTTTTTTTTGCCATGTTGTTGCTTAGTTTTTGTTTAACCTTTTACATCTTTTTCCTCTACACCTCCTTCCCTTTTCTTTTGCCAGCTTCCTTCTTCTTTTTAGTGTTCTCTTCCCTTGTTCTCCCTTCTTCTCCAGTGAAAAAATAGGTGAGCATGACCCTCCACCTGAGTGCTGCAGCAGTTTGTAGTGCAGGTCTGTGCAGGATGCGCGCACATTGAGGCGGTGGGTGGTGAGTTTCAGCAGTGGCAAGAGTGTCAGTGGGCTACATCTGCTGGTGCAGATTTTTATCCACTCAGCATGCAGGCTCTTGCTCACTGCAGCAAAAATGCATAGCAAATGATGATGATGCTGTTGAAAAGTAGTGTTTTGTAGCTGAGAATTTGCTCTATCAAATACTGTTATTGTACTCTTTATCCACTGTGGTTTCCAAGGAAATAAATAGAAAGCATTACTTTTTGAGTGACCTATGTATTATATGAATATTTGTAGGTCTTGCTGGAGCTTCACATACCTCCCCCTAATAAATGTATATGAGCCTTTACAGGGAGAATTGTGGTACTATGGTCTACGGAATGTAAGCAGAAATCTCAGAAAGGAACACAAGCATGACTTCCTAAAATGACAGTAGTAGCAGCTAATGACAGAAATAAATGCTTTAGTATAACCCTTCTACAGCAGGTACTGGTGTGTTAATCACACTTCTGTAGGACACAGATTAGCCCACATGATGAGGATACAGAAGCTTAAGGGATACCATTCAAATCATTGATACATGGACAGCTTGCAGGCAGGTTTGCAAACTAAAATACTAGTGCACAGTAATACTCAGTGGGAAACAGGCAGTTAGTCTTTTTTTTTCAGCTCAGTGATTCACTTCATAAAGAAAATGAAATGCGCAAGCTAGATGTACTCAAGAATGTTATAGCTGCTGCAAAAATAGTGAACAGGCCTGAAAAACATCTGCATTTAAGTCCTGAGTTATTAATTTGTGAGCAGGCAGTTTATGTGACAGAGTGAGGTATGTCCATGCTGAATTACAGTCTCTATTTGAATTCTGCTGAATACTAGCCTGATGTTGTCTAAAGAACCTACTACACTGCATTGCAGTCACTCTGCCTGGAAATTCACTGAAGGAGTAAAACTAAGATGCTTCTGGGACCGTCAGCCGCACTACTGGCCCGCCTCCAAGAAACAATTTACTTTATCATTTAGACTAGACAGTAGGCAAAATAGAGAAATTAAAATTAGTGGAGTTGTTGTTTCTTAGCCTCAGCATGCAACACCAAGAGGACATTTGACTCCCATTTTTAAGGTAGAAGGGAAGACCCAGGAAACTAAAGGCTGTGAGCCTCATTCCTCTGCCTGGAAAAATCATGGAGTAGATCCTCTTGGAAGAGATCTTAAGGTACATGTGAGATGAGGTGATCCAATACAGCCAGCATGGCTTCACCATGGGCAATTTTTCTAATGAGAGAGTGGTGAGGTACTGGAACAGGTTGCCCAGAGAAGTTGCGGATGCTCCATGTTTGGAAGGCAAACTTGAGTGGGCCCTGGGCAGTCTGATCCAGTGGATGGCAACTCTGCCCACAGCAGGAGGGTTGGAATTAAATGATCTTTCAACCTAGATCATTCTATGTCATCATTATCTCAAACCACGTTTCTTCTGCATCAGGGGTAGACATCAGTACAAGTAAAAAGGACCTGAAAGAAAGAGGAACAAAGGGGGCCAATGTCAAAACTCAAACTTAGAAAAGCAGGTGATGCTAGAGAGCAACTTCCTCCAAGATTTGAAGTTCAGTTAGTTTAGTTTAAGTTCAGCCAGACTTTTCAATGAGTAGGAAAATTCTTTGCTAAAATTTAAATTTTACCAATATTATGACACTTAAAATAGATTGTACTAGAAATTCAGAGTATCAACAGCCTGAGTGGAACATCTTTAGGCAATGTGAAGACTGAGGAGCTTGCACACCTGTTTCAGGTGAGGTTGGTGTCAGCAACCCAGATAAAAATTCAACCCAAAACGGCAAAACTTGAGAATGTGCTGAAGAGTCCCAAAGATATAAAAATTGACAGCATTTTTCTGAAAAGATGAGAAAAAAAGCTGACATATTAAACATCCAGAAAAATGAAAGATGGAAAACATGCTTGAAATCAAGTGACAGAAACATCCAAGAATGTATTTTCCAATGCATCAAGGAAAGAAAAGGAAATACTATTTTTATGGTATGACTGACAGCCTGAGTTTCTATAACATTGAATTTGATGAAGTAGTAGGGCTAGTGGAGGCAGAACTGAACTATGGGGGTTTAAATGAGTAGTGGTGGAAATGCATTCTTGGAAGGCCTTGCCACAGAAAATAAGGAACTCAAGGGTATTTGCTCGCACCTATTAACAGTCTGGATTTCATCATGCCACACAATTTCTGAAATTCAGAAACGTTTTTTGACTCACTTTAATCTCCATGTCTAATTTCAATTAACAGTCTCTTCCATAATTCCCTGGCTAACGGACCCTCTAACACTTGATTGCAGGCTCAGTTAGGTTCATAATTCTGCATCTCTCCAGCATGCTGTTTTTAGTACAGCCTATAGGATTTACACAGTTCTCTATAAAGGCATTGACACTAGAATCATGCAAAATAAGAGCCTGACTGACAGCCCAGCCACTTCACTGAGGGTAAAATGTTCATGCACAACAAGGTTTTTGACTAATAGATGAATAATGTTTACTTCTTTCCTCCACACATGACATTATCACAAGCTGCTGTAAAACAGTATAGGAATATCAGTAAGATTTTCCCAGTAAGCATAGCAGAAGGGGGAAAAATCCCAAAGCTTTAGACAGTAATTTATGGAGAACTGAATGCACAGTGTACATTTTATAAAACATCAAACCTCACAGAAGGCAACTAATGGCATAAATGAAGGCTGTACTGCAACAGAGATTCCATGAATAGGGAAAAGCAGGAAATGGAGGCATTCTGTTCTTGTTTCCATGCGATGAAATCTTTCATTTACAGACTTTCAGACATTATCCAGAAATACAAGGTCTCTTATTCAGAAATAGAATTCAAACAAAGCATCCATAACCTAAATAAAATAGTCACTTTATTAAACTAGAAGACTTTTTTTCACCTGATATACAGAAAATAATACAGACAAATGAGAATCTCATTAGAATATCTCATTAGCTGGTCAAAGAAACTATAACTGACTAATAATAATTTCCTCTACTGCATCAATCTGAAGTCTGATATCTTTTGTCTACCAAGATTCCGGGCTTGAATACTGCAGCTAGATACATTACATATATGGACCTCTCCTTTTGTTCAAAAGTACAGTGTACTAATGATTCTTACATTACATGATAGAATAATGCTGTAGATGTCTTTTCCAAAAAAAAAAATTAACAGTAGATGTCAAGTTAAACATACTCCACATTTACGCTGGACATGATTTGTTTCATTCAATATCTGTTTTTTGGATGCAGTCCTACAAGAACTTGTAATGAAATCCAAGATTTTACCAAAAATATTGTCATACCTTCTCATATTTTCAGTGCTTGCAAAGTCAATGTAAATTAAAATAAGTTTTCTTTAAAATAATATTGATTACACAGAGAAATTGCTATAGCTTAATATGAAGATTAAAGAGATTTTGTTCTCCATTGTTTTATTCTCCACTGCACTGGTTACCGTTTGCACAGCAATTCAAGGTTTTAGAGATGCTAACCAAAACTTCAAGGATTAATATACTGCCATTCCTGCATGTTGCTGGCATTTTGACAGGTGTCTCCTCTTTTTGACATAACAAAATTGTGTTTCCATATTTCACTATTACTAAATCAACAGATGTGTCCATGTAACAGTTTAGAGAAAGAACTTGTTAGAAAGAAGAGCTTACATCCTTGTGTTAGTAGTCCTTTTCTGCTTGAGCAGTTATTCTGAGTCCTTTTCTGGCTCTGCTTTCTACACTGGAGGGCATAAATAGCCAATTACGCTACTTTTTATTTCTACAGTTCTCTAGAAATTGCCATGAGAGAGCATTATTTTAATATTGCACTCCTAACTCTTTGTAACTTGATAATTTGGAGAGCCATATAAGTAGAAATAGGGTTCGCTACAATATCTGCCATCATTGTGGTCCTTCATCTGTCTTAGAAGTCATATAAATTGTGAGTTGCTAGTACTCTGTTCCCCTTTGTGTTATCAATCAATTCAGACACCAATTCAGTCTGTTTAAGCATGTTTTAAATATAATGATTATTTTCATGGCTTCTGCAGAAGACAAACCTAACTTCATTTCTCTTTATGGCCAAGAGACATAAAGGTTTTCTCATTCTGTTTCACCAATAAAATCCAAGATCCTGTCAGTATCATTTGATAACAGTCTAATTTATTATTCTTCATATGTTTGTAATCTCACATACGTTAAACAATTTGATTTCACATCCTCGTGCTTTACTCATACGTAATATATATAAATTTCAGCATGATAAAAAAAAAAAAACACATACACAAAAAAAAAAACCAATATCAAAAGGAAAGAGTTCTCCCAAGGAAGATGAAGAGAAAATAAAAACATAAGCAGTTCAAGCAGCACCTGAAATACTTGCAGTACTTGATGTTTGTGCAGTATCACAGCTGTTCCCATACAGGGTAATGTATAGTTTTTCTGGAAGAGGATTGTCAAGGCTGACTGCATAAACCTTGAAGTATTGTTCCCTTAGGTTATAAATTTCTGCAAATCCAAAGCATGAAACTCTTCAGAAGAAAAGGGAAAAAACTCAGAACTGTAAGCTGTATTAGTAGTCAAGGAAACTGTTGTCTGAGAGTAACCTTGAATAAACAGTCTAGTCAGAAATGCAACCTAGAACTAAACTCTCCATTAGAAACTTGACACTTCAGTTATATACTTTGTATTAATGATCTCCAGCTACTAATATCACTGTCAATTGATACTAGAATCACAGAATCATTAAGATTGGAAAGGACCTCTAAGATCATCTAGACCAACTGCCCACCTACCACAAATTTGTGATGCAAGGTCTTGAACGGAAATCAAACCATGGCAAAAATGACAGGTCTTTCCAAAAATCAGAAGTCAGAGAGTTGTTTGAAAGTAGATCTACATTTAAGAAGACCTCAGCAATCATCCAAGATATAAGGAAATAGAAGGAAGAACAGCCTTTACCTGGCCCTGATCCAGATTCCCATAGCATCATGGGGAGCAGAGAAGCAGCCTTGAAAAGTATGACATCTCCAGAGATTTTCTGCTTATGTCAAAGTGGATTTGCTCAGTTTCAGTAAGTTTGCTGAGTATGCTACAGTGGACCTAACCTCTGGAAAGCTCCACTTATAAAAATGCTTTGTTTGGTCAGTTGAGCGGGCTTGATGGGGGTACTGTGGGTAAAGTATACGGCTATCCAAAAGCTTTCCCTCCTAGAGAATGAAGGAAACCTCTCTACTAGGTCAGATATTTCTAGCAAACCTACTTGTCTTGGTTTCAGCTGGCACAGAGTTGATATTTACTCCACAGTGTCTGATACAGTGCTATGTTTTGGCTTTAGGAGAAAAACAATGTTGGTAACACACCGATGATTTTGCCTGTTGCTGAGCAGTGTTGTACATAGCCAAGGACATTTCAGTTTTTCAGCTTTTCATACTATTCTGCCATCAAGGGGCTGAGGGATACAAAGAGCTGGGAAGGGACAGAACCAGGACAGTTGACACAAACTGGCCAAATGGATTTTCCATACCATATTACACCATGTGAAAAAAGCTTGAAAAACAGTGAGAGGAGTTGGCTGGGGGACAGCCGTTGCTTGGGGACTGGTTGATGGGGTCAGTGGGTGATGAGCAACTGCATATGTATCACTTGTTTTATACACAAACACACACAAGGGCTGCTCCAAAACTAATGCCTCCTATTTTATGATGTTGGCCCATGACATCGGGGTAGATGTTGGTGGCATAGCGGTAGAGGTTGAACCTTTCCACCAATATTCCATTCCATTTTGTTGCCATGTGACAGGTGGCAGCAAAGGGGCAGTCTGACAGAACGGTGTCTGACATGAAGTGTGTCTGAAGCAAAGGTTTGTCACTGATTTCCTCCATGCAGAAAAAATTGCACCCATTGACATTCATTGGCACTAGTTGATGTTTATGGAGGCCAAACAGTGGATGTGAGCACAGTGAGGCATTTAGGTGGTGCATTTCAGCAGTGGCAACAGTGGCATGAATGACAAACCACATTCTGGATGGCAGGCTCCTGTTCACTGCTGGTGAAATGCACAGCTCATGGTGATAACTATGCTGAGAAATAGTGTTTAGTAGCTGAAAATTTCCTCTACCAAGTAGTGCTATTTTGCTCTTTGCATCTGTTGTGGTTTCCATGGAAATGAATAGGAGGCATTACTTTCAGAGTGACTTACATGTGTGAATATATATTATCATTACCATTATCTTTTTTCTCTTCCTTTTCTGTCTTAGCAAGTAGCTTTTATCTCAGCTCACAAGTTCTACTTCGTTGGGTTTTTTTCCAAATCTGTCCTCCTTCCCACTGGGGCATGGGAGGTGAGCGAACAAGTGTGTGGTGCTCAGCTACCCGCCAGGTTAAAACACCACTTGTAAACTGTTCTTTCTTCATTTATTCCTACTACACAGTATTATCCTTTTCCACCATCATTTTTCTGATCAAAAGAGCAAATTATAATTGTTTGCAGCCTCATACTCATGCTCATTTATCTCTACTTGTCCTCAGATTACTGAAGATTTGCCAGTATCTGCATCAGAACAGTAGAACTGGCCTCTTTGGAAAGCACTTCACATGTTTGGTTTTTTTGCTGTTGAGGCTTTTTCATGATTATTCTCCACAGTGTGCCAACTAGTATTACTGGTAACACAAGTTTTAACAGTGTAACAGGATGCCACTTTTAAGCATGCCAGAAGTGAAGGTGGCATTTTAAATAACTGAAGTCATGTTTTACATATAGAATTATACACCTAAAAATTGGTATCTGGCAAGGGATCATAACAACAATTGTCCTTGAGAGACAGTTTGTTCTTCTTTAATCAGCTTCATGTGTGTATTCTCTTACTCTAAATTTGTTCATTACACCTCAAAAATCAATCAACTTCATTAACAGAAATGGACGTAGCTGAGCAAAAACTGTAAAACAAGGCAGACAGACAAGAATCTTGAAAAAAGAATGAAACAGAATAAAGGACCAGAAGTGGGAGTGGTCCAAAAGCAAAGAAAAACACATCACACAATTTTTTCACAGAAAAGCCTAGGTACAGATGGAAATAAATAAATTTAAGGCCAAGAAGAAACTGCTTTGGCAAAGAAAATAGTCACTGATTCCATGGAGAAGTGACCTGTTCCAGAATGAGGATCCAGAAAAGCAAGCAGGCAGAGGAGGTCATGATTTGATAAGTAGCTAACATACTCACTTCCTACCAGAGCCCTTTTTCCACAGCTGCAAAGGGACTATGCAGTCATCCTGACAGGACAGGGAAAAAAAGAAACTTCTTTCTATAAATAGTGCAGTCAGGATGTGGCTATTTCAGCTTTTGCCATCAAGACTTAAAATAGATTTTCCACAGAAGACTGGCAGCGGTTCTTAGTGCTTGCTAGAGAGCTCTAGTATTCAGAAGGCTATCTGATGTATTTTCAGTGTGAACTGTTACAGAACATTGAATATTCTCCCACATCAGGTTCTTGACTCTTCTATCAAGCATTCCAATAAATTGTAATTTTTTTTTTTTAAAGAGGAAGGGGGTGGCCTAACAGTAGATAGTTAGTCTGCAATAATTTCTTCAGCTTCTTTAGACTTCAGGACTGAAACCCAGTTGCACAGATCATAAATTGAAAGACATTTTTCGTCTCAACCTAACTACGCAATCTTGAAGTTGTTCTAAAGGTGCATTCAGTTATATCATTCCGTGTAATACTCTGCAAGAAAAAAAATTCTTCTTATAGCTTCATCCCTACAGTTTCTTTGAAAAGTGTATCCTTTCTTATTCTTTTTTCCTTTTCTTCATTAGAAGTTGCATTTAACTCCCATTTTCTCTCCCTCGGCAATCACAATTGCATATCAGAAGTACAATTATTTCAAAAGCTCACATGCTGTGGCACTTTAAAAGAACATAGATGAAATAATTTGCCATTTAAAAAATTGAAACAGCTACCAAATATAAAGGGTAAAATCCAACCGTCTTTTCCAAGTTGTTATTATACCCAGCACATAAATGTCCAGTAGTTCATAGCTACAGGACAGCCCATTAAAATCACTCAGAGAATTTTTTTCCACTTGGTAATATCAGTACAACCTCAGTTCTGAGAGGTGACAAGGAGTAAGGCGTATCATCCCCAGAGCTCACCTCTGCTGACTTGACATGATCTGCTAGCCTCTATTAATTATTGAATGATGTGATACCTTTTATCTATCAGTCAGCCACCACATTTCTGCTTCCTAGTAAAATTCTGATCTATCCACTAGATTATTTATCAACCTTGGAAAGGGATGGAGAGCAAAACACAGCAATTCAAACAAAAACATTTGTATTTTTAAGGGAACCTGCCGAGACACATTTCCCCACTATCAATTGCTACAATTCTGCATGCAACCTTATCCTGGTTGTGACCATGACCAAGAACTAAGCACATTCACTCTAAAACATGGACTGCTTTCCCTGATACTGTGATCTAAACCTAAAAGAAGAAAACAATTTCTTTACATTTCTCACTTAATGGGAGGACTACCTTCATCATCAACAGCTGATTAAATGGCTTAAACTTTAGGCAGATATTGCACAGACATTTGAAATTGATGTAGTGCATTCCCTAATACATCAAATGAAAATGTAATAAAGTATAACATTTAATGTTCTAAATGGAGAACCCTGATCAGGGAGAGATGAGTAACTGACCATGGAAAAGTTTAACAAGTAATGTGAAAGGATGGACCTTATATTAATCTTTCTCTTTAAAAATAAATTATAATCCCACTAAAGTGTATCTTAGATGCCATACTTGCAGTTAAAAACTTCAAAGAATTTGTCATCTAAAAATTAGGTGTCTAAACCATTTAGAAGTTGTTAAAAATACACCTTCCTGACTTTAACCCTCACTGAAATTGCTGGCTGAGTTCCTATAACCCATATTACGTAAGAGCTCAAACTAAGGGAACAGAAAGAGACACAAAAAGATCCATAGATTGTTAGAAGGCATCACATCCCAAAGCCCTGTTGTTGTGAGACTGACCAAGCTGGTGGTAAGGCTGAGCGCACACTGTCAGTAGTCACATATCCATATGTGCCAGCCACTCTCCTCAAGACAAAGCAGAGGGCATGGCCAGGCAAGCAAGCACAAGCCAACACCTGCTCACCCATAACAAGCACCTTTCGTTCTTCCCTTGGTGCATCCCTGCTCACCTTGGTCACTACCTTTGCAGGCTTTCCTTGATTTAGTGTGGCACTATATGCAGGGGTATGAGCAACCCCGGTGCCGGTAATGGGGGTGCTGTGGGGCTGCAGTGTGAGGTGAGGCTGGGGCTGCCCCAAACATAGACAGTTCCACCTGGAACCAACAGCCCCACCGCAGGGCATGGCTGGGCCACTTCTTGATCTTGAACACAAATGAAATCCCTACTAGATTGCAATGAAAATGTTCAAAAGAATTTTTTTTTTAATTAAAAATAGTCCAATTTGCTGTTAATTTTGATTTTCCTTTTCCAGTTAGAAATCGGCCCGTCATTAATTCTTTGAGATAACATGGGAAAGAATGAGTTAAATAAGCAAATTAAAACACCAGGTTATACAGGAGTATCCTGTTGTCCTTTTTTTGCAACTAGGTAATGCACCTACGCTTATTTTTCATCAAATAGCTAAAAAAAAAAATAGTTGCAGCCAATCATATCTTAAGTAGAACAAAGATGATATAATATAAATTTCCTGTACATTATGTAGTGCATTTATAATTATGGAACAGGTACATTTTTAATGTTTCGGAATTTATGTGATCAGTAATTTTAAGCCTGAAGAAAATATTTATTAGGCATATAATAGGACTGTGTTATCCAGTTATTGAATACTGAAATACTAGTTTTACAAGGTAGCTATCTTCTATTTTTCCATATTACTCTGTTCAATAGGCTTGTTGTTCAGAACAGCCTCATTCTATTTTCAAAAGATCATAAAATGCTCTTATTAAGCAAATATGGATAATCAAAAAGCTTTTGCCTCAGGGAGCCTTGTCTTCTTTTTTATCAACGAAATTAGTTTTTCTTTGCTTTTTCTTCTCTTTTAATAAAACTATGTAGCTATGCTTGTAGTTAAAGAGCTATCTGTTGATGTATATAGTGCCTGGGCATTTTCCAGTTGAGTGCCTAGAATATGTTCTTCAGCAACGTAAGTGTAAAATTACATTTTTAAGATCTAAAAATCAAGTGCAAACATTAGTGGATAATAAAGGCCTCCTACGTTCTTTATCTCTCCAGGCCCAGTCAGAAATGACCACTAATAAATCCCTTTCACTCTAAATACTTGTAAAAAGCCTTCTTCATCATTTCCATTTTGCAAAACAGCTACCTGTTTTTCCCACATGTAGCTCTGAAAAACCATCACTAGGAATCTGATTTACAGAGTTCTTAAAGAATTACCTAAGATCAAATACTGCTAAGAGTAAAATTAAAGTAGTTGCTGTTCAACTTTCTTCCTTGGTTGAGAGAGCTTTTTGAACATCAGAAAAGTAAACTTCCCCTATAGTTTCCCTTTCAAAATGAGGCTTATATATCAGGGAAAAATATTAATAATAATAATATATCAATAAAGGAATGACTTTTTTAATGTACAACACCAAAAAAGAATGAACTCAAATAAATAATGGTCCTCACGTTTTACAATACAACTAGTTTCAGCAGCTGTTAAGTCACGTGTTATAAAATGACATTAACTTACCATAATAGGTACTCACAAAAAAAGAGGCGTCATCAAATAACTGCTTTGCAATCACAAGAGAAGTATCAGCATAAGCATTTGTTAACTATTTCTAATAAATTTTAATTTCAAACAACTGTAATCTATTTCAAAACCATCCATAATGCCTATCTTTAAATTCACAATTAACTTTTGCTAAAATTAATCACACATCGAAGTGAATTATCATTCAAACACTATGTGAAACACAAGTAATTACAGCAACAAGGAGACTTATGAGACGGTAAATTTAGGAAATGGGGTTGTGACATTACTTCATAGACAACAGACACATACAGATAAATAACAGATAAACTGCCCAAAGAAATGTCTATAGGAACAGAAAGAAAAACAATTACTCCTTCATTCATAACAGAACATCAATTTCAAATTTGCCAGAATAATGCAAGTACGTTGCTCTGAAAGTAATACCTCCTATTTATTTCCTTG
This sequence comes from Numida meleagris, assembly GCF_002078875.1. Taxonomy (NCBI): domain Eukaryota; kingdom Metazoa; phylum Chordata; class Aves; order Galliformes; family Numididae; genus Numida; species Numida meleagris. The sequence continues at coordinate 74,924,933 of NC_034410.1, read as the reverse complement.
GAAACTACAATGGATACAAAGAGCACAGTAACACTACTTCATAGAGCATATTCTCAGGTACAAAGCACTGTTTTTCAACACAGTCACCACCGTGAGCTATGCATTTTGCCAGCCATGAAGAAGAGTCTGCATGACACACTCAAAATCTCATTGTCATCCAGAATGTGACTTGTGTTTCACATTGCTGTTTCCACAGCTGAAATGCACAACCCACCACCTAACTGTGCTCACATCCACTGTTTGGTCTCCATAAATGTTCATTTTTTGCTTTGCATCATACACACTTTTTGCCTTTGCTTCATACACGCTTCCATGTCAGATGCCATTCTGTCAGACTGCCCCTCTGCTGCCACCTGTCACAAGGCAGCAAAATGTAACAGAATATTGATGGGAAGGTTCAACCTCTACTACCGTAACACCACAGGCCAAAATCATAAAATAGGAGGCATTATTCTTGGAGCAGCTCTCATAGAAAAAATCTCAACCTCTGATTTACAGTAGACCATGCATAAGAACGAAAGCATTCAGAAAGCAACTAATACAAAACGACCTAGGAGTTTCTTGCATCACAGACATTTCCAGAACAAAATTTCTAACTGAATTAGTAGTGGTGAACACAGTGTTACAATGCAGTCTCAACGATGACATGCTAAAAATTCTCAAAAAAGGACAGCTGCTTCTCCCCTAATAAGCCCCAGCCTACTTTGTTTCTTAATATCTCCTCAATTCTTTCAATGGAAAAACTACATTTAATGTTAAAAACTATCCATGTTTCATTTCTTAAGAATATCTGCTTAATCACAAGAAGGATCAGCTTTTGTATACTCTTTGGCTAAAATTTTGTTTGCAATTATTTTGATGGAGAGAAAATCTTAAAGGTCAAAATGTTTATAAATAAGGTAGCTATGAATTTTAGCTAACTCCTCATAACAGAGTGGGTGACCTTTCCTTACAAAAATATCATTAGTTTTATCTCATTGTAGGTCACTGATTTAATAAGTTAAAAGTATGTACTTGGTCACTAACATGTCTCACCTGAAGAACAGAAGTACTGCAGGTGGTGCAGCAAAAGCCAGTAACAATATCCAACCTCTTTACTAAAATAGAAATACTCTAAACACAATTACCCTCAGATCTCTCCATTATGTGTCTGCATGCTCATTGTTCCCATCTTCAGTGACCAAGACTGATACATTTATGGAAAATCTCCAGCATCTTTTCCAGCATACACAAACAAGCTCTGCTTCTCAAGAAAAACAAAGCCCTTAGGAAAGTACTTGAGAATAAATGAGATGCTAGTCAATAATTTTCAGCTATGTGATTGTCACGGTATTGTCTAAGGGTCTGCGTCCGTGACAAGGGGGGACAGGCCCAAAAGGAAAAAAAACGAGAAAAGAGGAAGGAAAAAAAAAAAATCGCCGGCGATAAGAACCAGCCCCCGGGCGGTCCGGCGGCTAAAGCGGCAGAGAAGCCGCGGAGCCGCAACCTGGGAAGAGGGGGACCCGTAGACGGATCTAACACAAAAAAACAGCGGCACCGATCTGAGGAGGAACAACTAATTTTACTAAATATATCAAAATGAGGCTAGTAGAATTATGATAGAGGGTTTACAGGCTGAAAATCTTACACAGTAAAATTCAGGAGGACCATGTGCTTTCTCCGCCAGGCTGGGAAGAACAGACCCCGCGTCTCCCACGTGGCTTCACCACCCCCTCTCCCGCAAAGACCCCTGGGGAGTGCACCTCCTCCCCTCCCCCTCAGAGGGCCACACCAAAAAGGCAGTTTACAGTAACCGGGGAATTAACCCTTTAACTGCCCGTACCTTACATGATGTAATGATGTGGAATACCGACAACAAAAAAATCACAAAACCATAACAGTGATTAACTGGATTTTACATAGACTAAACATGAAATAGCCTTAACACTTCCAGTGTGCACAATCTCATAATTAATGTTTTAATCAGAATTAGGATGTGGTGTTATTAAGACTGGCACCAGTCTGCAGTTGCTTGCAGATTTGTCAAACTTGCACATCCTTCTGATCTTAAGAAAACAAATCTTTCGCAAAATTTATGTATAAGATACATTTTAGCAGGTTACCTGTCCTGCTGAGTGATGCATTGCTGAAACCAAAATAACACAGATGGTGCTTCAAAAAGAAAGAAAGTGCTAAACTTCTCTGAAGAGGTTAGTGGAGCTGGCAAGGATGAACACACAAGAGGAATACCCGTGAGTCTAGAGGTGATGGAAAAGAGAGAAAATGTGTTTCACAGCATGAGTTAAGCCAGGTGTAAATTAGTGGGACAAGAAAATAGATGAAAGACACAACTTACCTTGTGAAGAAGTAGATAGAAGTGAGGGTATAGCAGGATCCCTGAAATCTGGCAATAAGAAGAGGCAGAATTTGAACACGTTGGAAGCAATGGAACAGAAATTGTCCGACAAAAGGGGAAATGTCAAAGAACACGTGCAGCAGACCAGTGCCTCTAGAGTCAGGATCTCCTCTTAAAATAATCTCAGCACTTTGCTAGTGTTGACAATCATCAATTAAACCTACAAACTGTGTCACTCTATGGAAGCTTTGATAAATAACTCACGTTTATTAAAACTTTTTTGAAAAGATATTTAGGTGTACAAGTATAAGGAAAAAAAAATGGAAAGGGAAAGAGAAAAAACCCTTTGTTCTAAAAATGAATAACTGCATGAGGAAATGAAAAATGGCATTATTTGACTTGAGAGCTTGAGTGGCTTCTAGGACAAGACATCCTGTATGTCTAACAAAAATATGTTCTGCCATTGTATGTTGTGGCAAGTGAGAGAGGAAAACTCAGTATGATTTTTTGAATTATGCTATCTACAAATCTTTGCAGTGTTCAAATGCAAGATCACTTTTTAAATTAACATCATAGGATTGGAGTATAATTCTAACTGTAATACATGATCTATCTATGATAGAAGCTGACAAGATTAACAAAATTTCAAGTAGGTTATTGCTATACCAGTACCCTCACTCTCAATGCTCAATGTTTTTGCTGTTTTGTGTGTGTGTTTTGCTCTTCTTTCATTACTAAATTTTCAAAAGGTGCACTGTATCTGTTGTCATGGAAAACAGTACTGCTTTCAGCACTTTATTTGCCTACTCACCTCTTTCAATAATTTAAGTCTAACTAAATTTTCACCTGCATTATTTTATTATCCTGAACTCTTTTCAAGAATTTTGAGGAGGCAGATTCTCATCCTATTTTCCAAACTGATGAAAAGGAGTTCTTCCTTATAAACATTGAGCCTTTATGCATTTAGCATATGCTGATGACTTACAAAGACTTCATAACACACATATGCTCATGTCACACATGGGAATAATGAAAAATCTTTTCATTCATATCTACCTCATGGATCGAAATCTGTTTATTGCATTTCATGCCAAGTTATGCAACTTTCCATATCGTACGTAAAAACTAGCAAGAACGAAAATTTGTAAATCTGCATCACTGAGTACTATAAAGAGCCAGAGCACGCATGTGGGTGGGTGACCATTTCTTTCTCATAGTCATATCATCTATAAGCTTTTCAGTGCTAATAAAGCCTAAGGCTAAGCACTACTTAAAGGTCAAGATCACTTCTTCATGTAGCATGTCAGCAAGACAGGCTTATAAAAAAGTTAACATAATTATGATGCACACTAACTTATGTGAGGAAGATCTTAAATGCATTTTAGTTAGCTACTTGCAGCTAAGCCATGGATCAAAAATCTGGTTACAAGCAATATCAAAACAGGTAGCTTAGCCCAGGCTTAATAAACAAAATGGCTGTGGTTTGACAAAATGAGCTTCTTAGAAGACAGGTGTGAGTCTTCACTTCCTCCCAGGACTTTTGACAAGTGGAAGCTCTTTATGAAAACTGTCAGGACAGTCCAGGCAACAGTACTGCACAAATCTTTGGTGTGTTCTACAAATTACATACAAATCTTCAAGTACATGATTTAAAACATACTGTAGTTAAGACATACAAACTGAAAAGCTTGAAGTAAAGGAATGTCAAAGTGTTTCTGAACTTATAATTTTGACACTCAGTTGTGAAGATCAATTTGCGTCTTCTCCCTTTCTCTTTTTCCCTCTTGCCTTTCTCCATACTTTAAATGTAAGGCAAAGCTAACAAGCTTCATACTCCTTTTTTTTCTTTTTTTCACCAAATGCAAATATATCTCTCCTTCAGCAACTGAGAAGGCTGAAGTTATGGCACTGAGAATTACACCTCCCCATATACAAAAAGTTGAGTTACATGAGTGAGTTTACCTCTTTGACATGCAATAAAAAAGTCTTCAGAAGCAGTTCACATAACTCCAGGGCCTATGTTTCAAGTTTTTGTACCTTTACTGCAATACCAAGGTCAGCATTGCATTTTTCATTCCACAAATCCCTTTGCCAGCTTGAATGAACACTGAAAGGTTTTATGTCCTACAGTATCATCATGACTTATACTCCAGGGACTTCCCTCTTAACTAAGCTCAAGCTGGCAACATAACTAAGCACCATCTTCATGAATTTGCGTTAATATGCAAGATTTTCAGTTTCTGTGGTCTATTATGAGGGTTAATGAAGACACTGGGACTCTTGATAACCAACTATGGTTCTGATGGCTTAGTCAAATCTGATATAACCATCCCTATCATAGAAAACGACTATGCATGGCAGAACTCCATGTGATGCTGGCATGTCTGCTGCCCTTCTGGCACTGATGACCAGTCTGGGGGTCTGTGCTGACACACATTTACCATTATATCAGAAATCACTTTAACACATATATTCTGAATGATGCAGGTTTGTTGCAACTATACTCATCTAAATTATGACATGACCAAAGTCAAAAGTAAAATTGATTGTGCCCATTTTTCATACAAGTTAGAATTTGAAACTTGCAGATTTTGAATTTACCACAGAACAGCTAAAGCTAGTTTGTTGTAATGAGATTATTTCCGGAAACTTCATCTGTGACTTCTTTTATGTAATAGCTCTAGCACTAATGCTGGACACATACTGTACATTCCCTGAAGAATTTTATCTCCTAGTACAGATTTGTACTCGGCAGCACTACTTACTTATAACTGAAAATGCATCATCCTGTTTTTCCATGAAGTGAAGGTACTGCATAGCAAGGAATGAAGAGAAGGAGGAGTGAGTGGAAGAACTAAAACACTGGAATGGAAGGGAGCTACAGTAATTGTTGCACATATATTCCTTTCCTACTTTATATGGATGCCAGAAAAGACAAAGTTGCTGGAAACTTCATAGCGAGTAGGATAAAGTCCAAGCATCTTTTTATGTATCAGCCAGCACATCAATTTATAGTGAGTTTGACATTGCATTGTTTGAATAGGCTCTTATGTCACAGATAAATATTCTGTGTTTGTAGTATGAGGCAGCCTATAAAGAGAGATTTATTTCCTCTTTCAGTGAAAAATGTCCAACTAAAGCTCATCATTCACCATTTAAATGGCCACCAGCCACTAACTAAAAACTAGCCCATTTGATCAGAGGGTTGTAGCTTACTGATATGCAGTCATATTTCATGGCGGCTGCAGGCTGAAAAAGAGAAAGAAAACACAGGGCTCACAAGAGGGCTTTTGACAGTTGCTGCCATGAAATGCTTTCATTTGTCACTGTGACAGTGAGCAACAAGACACTGACTGAAAAAGAGGACTTGAGAATACAGCTGGCTTCAGCTAACTTCCAGTGAACCCTGATACACAAAGTTAACACTGTAGGTTATCTGCATTTTCCTGATTGATAATCAATAATCATATTGAATATTCATATTTTTAGGTATAATCTACAACTACTGATGTATCTCAGATGCTGCAGATACACATAACAGCAATGGACACAGTCCCAGTTTCATTAATGTATGTCTAAATCAAAAGAAATTTTTTAATCACAACAGTTTTTATAACTTTTGTCTTAATTATTTCCGAGGTACAACAAAGCTTTCCATACTCTTTCCCTGCTTTTCTCTACTATTTCAAGACATCTTCTGAGCTTCTTTTTTTTTTTCAAAAGAAGTTCATTTTAAATTTCTAAAAATCTTTCCCATTGTACTTCAATGTTATATTTCTACTCCTGAAATCATTTCTAATGTAACTTATTCTCCAGATAATGCTTAAATCAATGAAAGCACTAACCTAAATGAGACACAAGCCCCTACAATTTAAACATGAAAAACCACCTTATTATTTGAAACTATTGTTAGCATCATGCTATCTGCAGTATAATGTTTACAAGGCTTCATACGTGTTCTTTCCATATCACTTTGTGTCAGAAAAAAACATACAGTTATTGTAGCCCTTACATTTTTAGTAATAAATGCTGGTGAGAAAATAGGTCAAGATGAAAATACTCAAAAGATATATTTTGAGAACAGAGTGTATGGTTATTATTGACTATCTTGTTAACATCATTGCTAATTCTATTGAAAGGTAAAAAGGAAAGAACTCTGCCAAGCTATTTGATTTCCCACTTGGATGTGGTGATGGGGAATGATTATCTTACCAGTATCTCACAATTCATTTCAGGTTTCTCAGTAGGAGTGCAAAATGGTATTTATTAGAGACCCCCAGTATATGAACCTATTCTTTTCTTCTCCCAGTTAAGTCTTGGCAGAAAAGTAATACAAAGGAACTCCCTGAGCCTATTATGCTCCTGAGCCTACAGCTCTGTCTTTCTTGAAGTACTTCATTAGGTTGCAAATCATTTGCCAGGCCAGAAATACTGTGGATTGAAAAATTAAAAAGTAAAATTAAAAAATTAAAAACAGAGAGAAAAAGAAAGGGAAGAAGAAAGAAAAAAAAGAAGACTACAGCAGTACAGCATGTTATTAGGTTAAATCTCCACTGGGACCCGGCATGCCCTCTACATGAGGAGCAGTTCCAGCAGATCTTGCTAACCTAGTCATGGTCCTGAACTTCAAGTTAAACCGTCATGAAATCTCATACTTGGTATAAGATTAAGCTTTGGTTTTAGAAAAGACAGTGACATCTGGAAATATCATAGTTCATGTTAATAATACTTTGCTGTTTATAAGTTCTCCTGAACTCCCCCATCTGACTTCAGGTCTCGCCCCTTATAGTAAAGCTTCTCAAGAAGTGGAGGAGCCAGATGCTTTCTCAAGGGAGTTGATCCATAGAAGGCCAGCAAACAAGTGTTTGATGTCACTGGCCTAAACAACTTTGCAAATTATCATCATTATTCCGCCAGTGGAAAAATGTGACCGTTTTATCTCTTCATACATTTGCACCTCATGTTCCCATTTCCTCAAATGATTCTACTTTCCATCTTCTCTACCTGTATCTCCCACACATTCATCAGAAACTATTTTGCTCTGTACTCTCCATTTTCTTGGGTCACTCACTGTATTAGAGTAGTTTTCTATTCTAAACAGGGAGAAAATGGGAAATAATTTCTCCATTTCAATAAACACTTCAGAGAAAGCCATTTTAGAATATCAAATTGTTCCCAGGAGCACAGACCACTTTTCCCTCAAATAAAATCTGATTTAGTAAAGGGACTGGAATTATCTTTAATAATTTTATTTAGTAGCTGATATATAGCAAAAATGAAAGAGAAAAAAAGCTATGTGATCAATTTCTGAATATATCTTACTTCCATAAAGAAACTGGGCTTGGAGCCACTTTACTATGTGAAATGACTTTTCTTCACATTCAGCAAAGCTCTCTTGATACAGAGTCCCAGAAGAATATAATACAAATTCTGTCTTCCTCAGTCATGTTACTCACAACCTGAGGGCATTTTCTTTTAAATAGTGTCAAAATCCAATAACTCTAATAAAAGGTGTAAATTCCCAGTACAAATTAATGTGAAGTTTAAAACTCCCACGCACAAAATAGCTAATAATACTATTCTTTGAGATTTCTGATCCATTACCCAGAGTCTATCATTAGTCAATATCTCAATGTGACTATGGTGCTTTTCTCTGTTATGTTTATGTGATGAAAAGCACAGACTATTCTTTGAGATTTCTCATCCTCAAATTAACTGCAGGTAGATCTCAAGAGAGAATTGTGACCTGGCTTACTGAATTATCTGTGCAAATAAAAGGCAAATTCAAAAGAGTTAGAGGGCTTCATACTGCCAGAGCAATTGAACACAGCCAGCTAGCTCCACAGAGCACCCAATGGCCTAGTTCTTAACCTGCCTTCCCAGTGAGGAGCTTGAATTGCAACCCTTGCCTTGATGGTTGAGGACCTGCCTGCACCAGCACAGGCTAATTCAATATTTTGCAGCGTCAGGGCACCTAACATGCACGCTATTGGATCACTGGAGCCAAGAACATGGTGTCTCCCCAGGAGGGTCAGGCAGGGCCTGGCAGCCAGGGTCCATCCCAGTGCTCCAGCCATGAGTAGGGCAGCTCCAGCCTGGTCACCTCCCTGGGGACAGGCCAAGTGCCCACCCATAGGTGGGAATCTGGGCCCATCAGGTCAATAAGCCCATCAGGCACAGGCAGGGCTACAAAGCAGCTACAAGGAGAAGCAAGAGTTTTGTCCAAAAAGCAGCACCCTGAAGAAGGAGAGGCAATCCTTGCTGAGGCTTCTTCCAGCTTTCTTCACAGCAGTTCGTGGTCTACCAGCTTTGAACACAACGTGGGAAGTCCTAGATGGGTCAAAGGCCATGACATCCCAAGCTGTAGCATTCTCCTTTATTTCTCTAGCAAACACAAGCAACACTGCAGTGCAAGAAGTCATATTGCTACTGGCTTCAGCAGAAGGTTATAGCTCCAAGGCCTTGAGCAAATCGGGAATCCTTTTCAGCAGTTTCCTGTTACTGTTTGTCTCTCCTTTACTCTCATGTGTATTTATCATTTGTAGAGTGTTAAATTTTATCTCTGTTGGCTGCTAGTGAGTGAAAAAAAATCCACTTATATCCTTTGAAACTGTAATGTTATCTTTTCTTTAAGTGATAGCTTTGAAAGTTTTCCATGATTGTTATGTGTTCACAAATGCATTTTCTAATGCCTTATTGCAAGCGATACAATCATAAACTTCATTTGGCTTTATCAGAAATGTCATAATGAAAACATTATTTTCTTGTATAAATTGTAGAAAAATTTCCTTCAATTACTACAAATTAATTTTATTCTTTCTATAGAGTTTCAGTCTATCCCTTGCTCTCTTGTTTAATTCTGTCTTTACTTTTAAATATGTTAAATTCATTCATAGTTCCTGGATTTTGCACAAGACACAAAGCATTAAATTCAACTGCATGTTGCAGATGACACCATAAATAAGCCTCACTGTTTTGTTTGCATTCTTTATGTATTTCCACCTTCCAGTCATATTTCTCCCACTACTCCTTTGGTTGTATAATAACACAATATAATTGCTTTCTTCTCTTTTTTTCTTCAATCTTCTTGTTGAGCTCTGTTATAGGGAATTGGATATAACATAACCGCCAGCAGCAGCAAAGTTTGTTTTTACTTGCCTCATTCACAGGAAATCATCCATAAGAAGAGCAGAACAGATGGACTTGAAACACAGAGTAAGAATTGTTCAAAAGCATAATTTGGTAGGTTTCTTTCTGTACAAAAATTACTGTAAATTCTTAATTTGCTACAGTGCCTCTCATGGATCCCAACTATATCTATTATCTATTCACAAGACGATGCTGTTGATTTCACAAAACTGCAGATAGTCCTTTGAAGTTTGTGGAAAACAAAGATACACTTCTTTTACACTGGATTACAATCCTCATGTTTTAGATGATGATGATTAAGTAATGATCTCCCAGTACTCCAGTACTACCCCAGCTCTCACAGTTTCCTCCCAGTTTCCAGAAAACTTTATCCAAATTTTCTGGAAAAAAAATTATAAAGTAGCAATTTCCTTTGTGAAGTACAGAACCATTAAAAAAAAAAAACAAAACCACTCCCAAGACCTTACACTGCTAAGTACAACTTCAAAATGGATCTAAGAACTTCTTCATGCAAAAGCTAGGTATTTGGTATACAGTGCCAGTTCATATTATCTCAGCACTGAACCGTGAGCTTGGAGACTGTGAATACAGCTTCTGTTTTCAACCAGCAGGAGATACGTTTCTTGCTTTCAACACATCATACTTCAGACTTTTCAAATTTTACTCTTGGAAAATTAAGCAACAGTCACCATCTTCCTACAGCTACCTAACATCAGTTAATGCCCATGCTTTGTTTGCTATTTTAACAGTTTGGTCCATTCTTGGTGTCATTAGCAGTGTTGTTCAAAAATTTCAAGTACTTCATTCTCAGAAATGAACTACGTAGATCTGAGCAACGGCATGCAGCTGACAGAAAATTGAAACCACTTCACTAGACTTCACTCTGTACCATAATATTTATCCAGTTAATATACTCTCTTTGTTGTCAACTGATTCTGAGGCACCCACATCCACATATAAATAAACTAATATAACTCTAAGATATAGTCCAAAGCACATCATGTTTCCCCGTCGTTCGTTACAGAATTTAAAAACACTGATTACTCTCCACGATTTATGTTTACAGACATTCTATTAATGAATGATAACATGTTTATCTTTTGTTTTCACTGTAGTATTGGGTTTCCACTTTAAAATACATATTTAAGCTTCAACAACACAACCAGGAATTTCTTAACCACTGATTCAAAGATACAATATTCAGAGCAGCCAGTCTGGGTGTTCCAGAGGTGAATGTGCACCTGTTTATGAGCAGAAATGTTAAATCGGAAGCTTAATGCTTATGGAGGGATTTCACACATTTTTGTTAGTTTGCTGAACTAGACATATGTAAGCCCTGAGGTTAATAAATTTTGAAACAAAACTCCACATGACTCAGTAGACAATACTGTACCTGTTAAAACTGCATAAGCAATTTCTTCAGTATATAACTAGCCTTTCTATTTTAATATGTTTTATTACTACTGAATGAAAACCAGCAATTTCTTCTCTATTGGTTGCTCTTTTCATTTGCAACAGATTACACCTCTATCCATCTGAAGTGATGGTGCAGCTGTTAGTGATACAAATCTCCATACTTTAATGCTAAATCTGCATAGCCAAAACCATCAGAAATTCAGTCAACCCATCTCTGAGGCAGCAGTAGCAGCCACTGGTGGAACTCAGACACATTTCCCCTCATTTAACACCTCTTTAATGCACTAAACTTTTCCATACTCTTGCTTCTTCTCTCCTTTAGCATCTCTAATATTTGGTTATGTATTTTCTAGGAGTAAAGAATTTACCAACTGCTTTTACCCTAGTGATGCTAGTTCCTTCATATTTTATTGACACTCAGAAATGAAAAGCTGAAACCTTGCAAGACAAGTAAATATAGGCCAGCTCTGGTGAAATCAAAACATCAGTACACGGGGAATAGAATTAGTCCACTGAAGAGCAAAATTAACTTGTGGAAAATATTTCTTCTCACTCTGCCTCGATTTAAAGTGTATATATTCTCTCACCCTTGGCTTGCTTTTTGCTGCATCAGAGTAACGTAAGCAAGCCATTTCTTTGCTTATACTAAATTAAAAAAAAAAAAACGAATGCAGATACTTCACAAGTTTTTAATATAAGCACTCAGGCAGCCACTCACACATACGGCTCCTAATCAACCACAGGTTTTGATACTCAATCATAGCACTAATCATCAGCTTTTTTAAATCTCTGTCTCACTCCTGATTTCATAATTAGTGATGCTCACAATAACTCAATGCACATATTGTAAAGAACTGGTAATATAACTATCACAAACCTTCCCTTGATTCTTGTGTCAATTGAGGCCACCATGGCAAATAAATGCTCAGCATATGCATTATTGTTCAGTGACACAAACAGCAAGAGGCATATATCAGCAGCACCTGATTTTCATTATTGCACATACCATTACTCACTTAGTCTGTTGCACTTGCATCTAAGCCTTCAAATTTGCTAACTTGCCTTTCCCACCGTACACTCGCTGACTTTTGTTATCAGCTCAGCTTTGTTTGGTAACCCTCAACACCAGCTAATTGCTTGCTCTTTTCACCATCTGTTTCAGACAGTGAGTTAATCAGAACAGCCACCTCTAATTATTGTATAGCCTTTGCACTTAAGTATTAGTAATACAGAATCACAGAATTGAAGGGGTAGAGGGACCTATAGAGACCATTGAGTCCAACCCCCTGCAAAGCAGGCTCCCTACAGCAGGGAGGGAGGTATCAGGTAGGTGTCCAGGCGGGTCTTGAATATCTCCAGAGAAGGAGACTCCACAACCTCCCTGGGCAGCCTGTTCCAGTGCTCTGTCATCCTCACTCCGAAGAAGTTCCTTCACATATTGGTATGGAACTTCCTATGCTCCAGTTTATGGCTCTTTCCCCTTGTCCAGTCCCCACAGACCGCTGAAAAGAGGTTGGCCATGTCTCTTTGACTCCCACACTTAAGATATTTGCAAACATTAATAAGACCACCTCTGAGTCTTCTTTTCTCAAGGCTGAACAGACCCAGGTCACCCAGCCTTCCCTCACAGGAGAGAAGCTCCAGGCCCTTTATCATCTTTGTGGCCCTCCACTGTGCTATCTCCAATCTATTCTAAAGTTTACTGTTTTAATTAAAACATTATCTGTGTTCTCTAAGGAGATGGTCTTTGCTTTCCACTTGCTGCTCACTTAAATAAGAAGTTTCTAATCATCTAATAGGAATTTCTGGAACAGATTCACATCATTTGACTTACTCTGTCTTCCACTGTTTCTTGTATGTACAGTTGTAAAGGTGCATATGCTTCATAAATAAACTAGACTTTTCTCCAGTGAAACCTCCTGGACATAATTCCAAAGAATGATTAATCTAAAAATAAAAAACCACGAACTATCACAAGTAGTTTAGCACTAACATAAGAAAGACAGTTTTTACCATACAGATACAGATTAACAATGTTTCCATAGTATGAAAAAAAAAAAAAATGGAACTGATATGTCAGTTGTACATGAAAGTAATTCTGCAAATAACTGAAACTTCACATAGAAATGACTACCTACTTTTAAGGCAAGATGTGCATATATTAAGATCAAGGAAAGGAAAGAGTACAATGCCAATGAAGTCTTCTTATATTAAAAAGTTACATATCATATTTGTGAAATGCAGCAACTTCGAAGTTAGGACCAATGCTTACTTTGTTTCCATAAAAATTCACTAATTCAATATTATTGAAGTTAATAGCAAAAACAGTTTTAATCCCATATGCAGAATCCTGCTCAAACTAAAATTATTTTAGAGTTGATTCTTTCCTTTGAGACTTTTTTCCTCCCTAAGTCTGATGTACAAAATCAGGCCTGTGTTTTACCAGTGCTGTCATGAATTGCTGACAGTGCAATACAATACAATACTACATTACCATAACCTCAGAAATCATTTGATTGAGATTGCTGTACAAAGACTTTCTAATTTCAACTCTTTTTTATAGTGTAATGCTCAACCTTCCCTTATTTCCCTGCCTCCTGAAGTTGGACACTTCAGTCAGATGGGTGTTAGTGGGTTACAAGATGTCAGCTGCTAGCGTGCTTTGCTGGCAGTAATATCATGCAGTTGACTTATATGAATATGATGATTAGAATTGATTAGAATCTGCTTGGGCTCATTTAGCTGTCTTTGTTTGTTTTAAGACTGCTGTTACAACTTACTACTACAGTCTCTGTAAAATTATGGTTGTACCATACGAACATAAGGACAGTAATGTAACTGAAATAACTGGCCATAGTTAGCCATGAAGCAAGAAGATAAATTATTGGCTAAATCAAGTAAAAATTAAACTCCAGGGATATCAAGACAAGCTCAGAGCAAGCCTGGCATCTTCAGGGAGAGCAAGCCTCATTTCTGAGACCTGGCACATTCAACAATGAGCCCATGTCCTGTTGCTACCAAAGGCATCACTGTATTAGTGAACTATGGAATTAATGTATGTATGAACAAAGAAAACTACAGCAACCCTTCCATGCAATACCATCATCTAATATCTCTGAACAGATCTGATTTCTAGAGCAGCGTTCACCTTCTGCATCCATGCCAAGGCTGCACAGGCCAAACAATGTTATAAAAAACATTATATTTCAGTTTTGGAGTAAATCTCAAAAAAATAAGGTTAAAAGAATACAGCCTAGATGGGGAGCGCTATAAACAGTTTATATAGTGCATGTGAATAGCAGTAGAATGGTCTGGAGACCATAATGAGTGCCTGTGTAAGAGAAGCTTTTAAATCCAGCCCCATCAGAGCAATAATCCCTATCTTCAGTCTACCATTTTTATTCCCCAAGATTACAGCTGTGAAACCAAGCACTGGCAAAGTTTTGAACTTCCTCTGACCTAGTGAAATAAATCATCCTGCTGTTATGACTGCATGAGGAGTCACTTTTGTAATGTGACATGCAACCAAAACCGTCATAGCACTCTATGACTAAACAATTTCTAGATACTAACATCACTGAAGTGCTGATTAAATCCTGTGGTTTGAAAAGATCAAAATAATAAATAAACAGATCTTTATTCTGTCAGCATTCAGTTTATAAACCAGGAGAAGTGCTCAAGTGAGACAAATTACTTATTTACAGAAGCTCTAAAAAATGCACCAGTAGGATCCAAACTTAGAATCATAGAATGGCTTGGGTTGGAAGGGACCTCAAGGATCATCAACCTCCAACCCCCCTGCCACAGGCAGGGCCACCAACTGCCACATCTAATACTGGACCAGGCTGCCCAGGACCCCATCCAACCTGGCCTCAAACACCTCCAGGGACAGGGCATCCACAACCTCTCTGGACAGCCTGCTATTACGTTACTTGTTATTATCTAACCAACCTGGACAAAATTAAGTGATAAATTAATACAGCAACCTCATGTTTTTCAAGGACAATTAGAACTGAAGTAAAAAATAAAATCAGCATTTGTCTGGAATTTATCACTCTAGGGAAGTATTAGTCAAACTGTTTTCATATTCATAAAATATTTTCAATCTTTCCTGCCATTGTTGAAATACATCTTTTTCAAGTACAATTAGATTTAGCCATTGTTTGATCATGGAAATATTTTTAAATAAAGGGGAAAAAATAATTCCTTCTTTAGAAAATATTACAATAAATTGATTGATGAAGTTTCCTATCAGGGCTTAATAAACCACAGGACTTTTTTTTATCCTCAGATGATTAAGCATTTTCTTTCAATAAATGATGTAAGTCATATTAAGTCTCTAGAACACAAACTTTCCCAGCTTTAGGCTTGACATTCTGTTTTATTGCTATTGAGGATGATGTTCTCTGAATTATTACTTCTTCATCTTCAAATGTAATTAAAAAGCAGTCAAAGTTCCTTAAAGTAAAGATGAAATTTCCTAAAGCTTTTATTTACTCTGCTCCATTCCTCTGCCCTCTCATCAGTCCCTCACTGCAGCTGGACTCGCACAGTCCATGGAGATTCTTTAGCTTGCGTAGCATCCAAACTTGCTTTAATCTTTTCCATCTCTTCCACAAACAGCTATCTTTTGTAATATAAAATACTCCTGATTGGCTGTTTAATCAAACAGATATCACCATTTGGCTGTTATTCACGTCCCTATCATCAATCCCACATCATCAATAATTGAAACCCTGTCTTTTCGCACCACTTTCCCTTCCAGAGCCTCAAGTATATCTGTAAACCTGTCAGGCTGCCTACAATTCACCTTCTCTGCTCACCATAGTTCTTCTTTGGTTAGCATTTGGATTTGATTTTTTTCCTATCCCAACTTATCTCACAATGTGCAGTGTTGAATGTTCAGTTCTTACATCAAAACTGCATCCCCACTACTTATGGCTGTTGTCAAAATGCCAATGCATATTAAATAACAAGGTGCCTCTCCTCTACTTTTCATCATATTTCTGATAGAGCTCATGCAATGGTGAAAAGTTTGTTTTCTTAGTTACTTATCTGCACAATAAATCAATTATATGTTCTCTAAATTGCCAAGCTTTATTTAATTCATGCTGCAGTCTATTTCATACCTTGCTGAACTTTTTTCTGTCTATGATTAGAAAGAGGATTTTTCTCATTAATTTGACACAGACTGCTGAAATATTTTGCTCAACATGCCACCTAATATTACTCAGAACAAATAAATTAGTTGTAAAATCTCATGACCAGTAATGTATCAGATATTAAAAGAACAACAAGATGTTATCTTTCACTTTCAAATAAATACCAGTTCAACTTGGTTGTAAGCTTCTAAATTAGCGATGCTGCAGTGAAGATTAACCACAAATAATCAACATGCAAATAGTAACTATTTTACCTGTTTTTAATTTCACTTTCCTTCACATGTTCCCAGGAGTTTTTAAGGTTTTGAGGCTTCAGGATAGTAAAGGTGGAAGGGCAGACAAGAACAGGCATATTTTTGTGTTAGATGCACTAGCAATTATAGATTTTTTAAAAATAAGCAGTAATATAATTCTATACCTTGCAAAATTGTAGCCATTAATTTGCTCAAGAGTCTAGATATATTGGACAATAACTCAGAAGATCTGGGCTCACATATCAACTTAATCACGCTTTTACTGCGAAGACAAAGGTAATTCATCTTCAGCATTCCTCACTGTTTTTCTTGCTGTATTTCATACTTATTACTTCATATTAGTTTTGAAAGATAAAGACAAATACCAACAGGAAACTTGCACTGTAGAAAGAAACAGCTTTTAATACATAAAAACATACTTTTTATACACTCTGCCACCGATACAGAGAAGGAATATCTACTTCCTAAAATGTTGGCCTTTTTTTTCCCTGTTACTAAACCAAGCATGAACACAGTTTAATACTATTAGAAACTTAAAGGATAGAAGAATTGCAGTATCTAAGAAGGCTGAAGGAGGGCTATTTCCAGACTCTTGGCCTCACACATTTGGCTGCAACCTCATTATATAATTTTATATTCTTTTGGCACAGGATGTGCCTTTCAGCAGAGGATTAGGGTGTAGAAGCCCAGAACACACTCGTTGGAAACTGAGCAGATAGAGTAACACAGGTATGTCCAACTTGAAGCACATGGGCCACATGCAGCCCAGCACAGCTTGAAGTGTGGCCCACCCCATCATGGCAACCAGTCTGCCCTGCCGAGCAGCCTGGCCCAGTCCTGGGCACACACCCATTGCTCAGCAACAACCAAACATTGATGTGCTGTCACCACTGTTACAGCTGAAATCAAAACAAGAGGAGGGTGCAGTAGAGGACTGACTCAAGTAATGGCAAATAATTGTATGTATTTTGATACAGTCCTGTGAACAGAGAAAAATATGCAGCTGTGCTTTCTGTTTTGATTAAGGAACTTGAGAATAGGTATCAAAAATTGCTGAAAAAAATGAATTTATGTTTGTGACTCCATTTTCAGTGGAAATAAATACATTAGCTGCAAATTTTCAAATGGAATGTATGGAGCTGCAATCAGATATTCAACTAAAAAATGTGATCATGTCTCTTTACCAGGCTGTTATAAGATCTCTCTTATCAGAGAAAGATATCTCTTTCTTCAGAACTGGCCTTGTTCAAGTCATCACTTTTTGGCAGAACTCACATTTGTGAACAACCGTTATCAAGGATAAAGTACAGGAAGAGTAAAATTTCATCAAAAATCTCTGATGAACACCTTGAGAGCTCACTGAGAATGTCAACCACTGCCAGCAAACCAGCCTGATGCATTAGTCTCACAAAAACAGGACCAAGTATCTTACTAGTTTTATATACAAAAAAAAAGAGTAACAGAAACATATTTTAATAATAATATTAACAGTTAAAATAAGCTTTGTTAATTATATATATTAACTATATTATATATTTTATGAGGGCTGCTCTGAAAGTAGTGCCTCCTATTTCATTATCTCGCCTCACAGTGTCAGAGGAGGCTGTTGATGGTATGGCAGTAAAGACCAAACAGTGGAGGTGAGCACAGTGTGGCGGTGGGTGGTACATTTCAGCAGTGGTGACACTGACAGCACATCATCTCTGCTGGTGCAGATTTTGACAAGTATGGCATGCAAAATTTTGTTCGTGGCTTGCGAAAATGCATAGCTAATGGAGATGGCTCTGCTGAAAAATAGTGTTTTGTAGCTGAGAAATTGCTCTATCAAATAGTGTTATTGTACTCATTACATTTGTTGCAGTTTCCATGGAAATAAAGAGGAGGCATTACTTTTGCAGTAGCCTACATATATGCAGCCCAAGACAATTCCTCTTCACTCACACAGCACACTTCTTCCAGCAAGCTCTTTAGACACTGATTCAACATTATTATGTGTGGTTATCAACAAAGGAGCTTCTTGAGGCAGTTAAATACATAGTACACTGAAACAGGAGTCTTAAAAATCATATGGGGTCAGGTTTTTCAGTTATTAATCTTTTTTGCATATACTAAATAACTGCACATAAAGTTGTTGTAGACATTTAAATATATCGAGTACATAGTGATTCAGTAACAGATTTATCATCTTCACTCTACTGTACATCTAGGCTGCAAGCCATAACAAAGCTTTTTAGTCTGATGAATAACCAGCACATCCCAGCTTGATCTGAATTTATGACACCAGTTCACTTTATAGCAATTTTCAAGTACAATGAGAAATCATCACCAGCAGCACTCATAGAGGAAGAGAAATTTGTCAGATAGTGGAGCCTTACTCATGCCCCCTTTCCCCTCCATAACGAACAAATCTGGCTCAGCATTGAGGCATGTTGGCAGATCACATCAGCCTGGGCAGCATCATTTTGAGCACTGAATTTCTTCCCTGACTAAGCAACAAACATTCACATAGAAGCTTCTGCCAGTCTGGCACCTAGAAAGTGAATGCACTCAGCATTGTACATACATTTTTTTTAGTCTTCTTTCCATTCACCAGCTAACATTAAATGTAACCATCTGTGAAATATATTTATCACTCAGTCAGAATTTCTAGTTAGACATAATAATAGTCTAACCATAAAGCAACATACTCAGCACTCTTCAGGCAGAGATTTCTGTATACAACATCTACTATATAAATTCCAAATTTTAATTTTGCAGAGATTCTACTCTGGGAAATTTAAAAGAAAATCTGCACAAATTTAGAATAACAAAAGTGGCCTTACTGCAATGTTATCACAATTAATTTATACAAATTATTCGTCTAATGATGGAACTATGATAGACACTGATCAACACAAAGCCAAAAATATTACTGATTGTCCTTCAATTGCACCATTTCAGATCAAGCAAACAAATATTACTTTAGTCATAAAATAAACAATTTGCTAAGCATATCTTCTAAAAAAGTTTAGTATTTACAGAGATGTAATATTACAGTTCACTATAAAAGTCTCAATGCAGTGATTTTCTCAGAAAGACCTAGAGTTCAAGTGTACAGTCATAGATTCTGAATGCAAAAAGTAAAACATACGGCCAAATATATCTGAAAAACAACAAAAATTTACCTCAGAAATATATGAATTGCTCTGCATGCGTGCTCTTGGCCAGATTCTGTTTTGATTAGAATCAAGCAAAGCAAAACAAAGCTTGTCAGAAAACAATCCTGTAACTCATATTTCGAGGTATTTATGAAAACCCTAATGGGCAATACTTGGACTACATTATCTGTAAAATAAATAAATAAATAAAAATTAGAAAAGTCTCCTAATTTTAAACTGATTAATAGGTTCACATACATTTTGTACATACAATGTTCACATACATTTAAAATCTGCATCTTCAGTAAAAAGCACTGGTTCTCTTGTTTTTGTTAAATGAAATGTATTTAAGTGGAATAGGAGTTGACCTTATCTTTCCTCCTTTATCTCCCTGCTTCATTCTATATGTTGTCCTTAAATCCTAGTTTCACAGTCAATAGAGAAACACCTGATGAATAAGTCTCTGACCTGATGGGGGAAATAAAAAGCCCTGGAGCAATGTAGAGTGTGGTTGCTATGATTGTACCAGAAGTAAAGCACGCTTCAGGACAATCTGATAGCACTTTCACCAATTCCTTCAAAAAAAGAAAAGAAAGTAGTCTAGTACCTGTTAGTGTTGTTATTACACATCACGGTAATTAGCATTTCTGTCTACCACTAATGTAGTAGGGTGGGAGGAAATTCCTTTTTCCTGATGTAAAAACTGAGTAAAATCTCAAGTAAAATTGACAATAAAAAATTCTGGTTCTCCATTGTTGCAAAAGGAAGCTTCCTAATATTTCAGTTTCTACTACCACACTCCAGGACAATGAGGCATCATACAAGAGCAGATCAAATTTGTTATCAGGAGATTTCAAATGGCTCCACAATCGCTAGTAAAATAAAACACAAAAAGTCTTACCCTGACTCTGTAAGGAAATACTCTGTGGCAGTATTCTGAAAGACTCTGGATGGAATATTGATCCTATAAATCTGCAACCCCTCTGGATATCAGTGCAACTATCATGACACAACTTGACAGCCAAGTAATTTTTATCTGTCTTCCAGATGGATAGCGAAAGGAAGCAGTGCCAGGAAGGGAGATCTCCCTAAACTGCTAAGCAGTGCTATGGAAAGGATAGTTGGGAAACAGATATTTTCATTCATATTCTAAGATGAAGTTTCAGAATGTTACAAGATGTAACATTCAGAATGTTATCTCAGGCACTTGTTAAACAATTCTATATCACATGTTATGGAAAGGAAATTATAATTGTCCTAAGGAATGCCAAATGTGAAAAAAAAAACCATCATAAATTCATATGCATCATGAGAAAGCATTTACGTCTCTTTGCAAAAGACTTTTTCACAAAACAGCTTCCCAAAAAATAGACATGTCCAGGGAATCACCAGCTGTATTTCCCAAATACCACAAAAGAATTGAAGAGGGTTAGGAGGGAATACCATCCATTAATAGTTTAATCTTATAAAGTGCATAATTGCAACACTTTACCTCAATATGCCATCTTTCCCCATACACTTCACTTCCCGGTATAAAGGGAGTGAAGTGTGTTGTATAGGCAAAACGTTTCTCAAAAATACTAACTGTACTCCTCTTCACAGGAAAAGGGTTTAGGGCACATCAAGTGATCAGCACTGTGCTTCTCATTCTACAGGCACAGATCCCTTCTAATAAGTCTTCAAAATATAAATAAAAGAAAATTTTATGCTACACAAGCTATGTAATTTTGGTAGCAGATTTACAGTATACATACCTCTTTGCAACATCACATATTTATTTGCAATAACTAATATTGCAATTAGACAAGTTAAAATGAAGAAAATCCATAAAATAACAGAATTTCTTGAACAGAAAGCTTCATTTTCTGTTCATTTTATTTCTAGCTGTTAGGAATAAGTGCAGCTCAGCTCAAATTAGAGGATGCACTCCCACCTCCATTCAATAGCTGACTTCATTGAATTACTTCCCATTGTGCTTTTGCTCCTATCTTAGTAATAACCCTACCTTTGGAGCAGAATTCTTGTCCAAATAAACCTTCACCTTGCCTCTGTTGCTAATGACGTTGCAAGAGAATTTCATAGAATTGTAGAATCATTTGAATTGGAAGGGACATTTAAAGGTCATCTGGTCCAACTCCCCTGCAGTGAACAGGGACACCTACAGCTCCATCAGGGCCCCATCCAGCCTGACCTTGAGTGTCTCCAAGGATGGGGCTTTCACCACTTCTCTAGGCAACCTCTTCCAGTGCCTCACCACCCTTACTGTAAAAAACTTCTTCCTTATATCCAGTCTAAATCTCCTCTCTTTCAGTTTGAAACCATATCCCCTTGTCCTATCACAACAGACCCTGCTAAAGAGTCTGTCCCCTTCTTTCTTACAGCTCCCCTTTAGACACTGAAAGGCCACTCTCAGGTCTTCCCCAGAGCCTTCTTTTCTCCAGGCCAAACAGCTCCAGCACTTTCAGCCTGTAAATTTATTTGGCTTAGTCTTATCCTGAACAGAGAAAAAGATATTTATTTTCTTTTTCTGAGGGGAAGGAGTGGCTAAAACATTGTACAGTCTTTGCCTTCAGCTGTCCCAATGCAAGCTCCATAAAAGCCAGGTAAAGGGAACCTCAAGCGATACTAATTTTAGTAAGCATTTCCTATCAAGCATTGACCATACTATCACATATATATTTTTTTTAACTGGGATTTTAAGTTCTATTAAATGAAGTTGCATCTTCATAGACTTTCCAACTTTCTAAAAAATATTTGTCACCTCTTTGTTTACAGGAGCTCTGTGCATTTACTGGGTCCATAAAACAGCACATTTTTAAACCTGCCTCTAGAAATCCATTTTTTTCCACATGCATCGTGATAACAGACTCATCCTTGTTTTGGTTCCTTCCAACATTAGACCTAATTTGAGAAAAACTATTATAATGTAGAAGTAATATACCAAATTATACTTCTCAAAAATCTAAAGGTCACATTGTACCATTTTAATGAACTTCTAAGGCTAAAGCATACAGGAAACAATAAACAGTGGATATCAAATATTCACAGTTTAATAACTATCCTCAGATGACCACGGTCTCCTTCCAAATGTGATCACTGTATCACCATGAGTTCATTATACGTTTGGCACAGGACAGCACACTGGCACAGCTGACACTGCATTTGTTTCAATTCCTTTGCTGATACCCTGTTATTTCTCATTGATCTTACTCTGGCATTTCTATTGTAAAATTTTGAGATTGTGCAAACAGATGAGCTTTTGCCCTGTTGTATAATTAAAATGGTCTGGGCTAAGAACAGTGTTCTCCCTAACATGTTTATGCATTCTGACTCCACTTCCCGTTCTAAGCTGCTACTTTTTTATTTCACATCCTCTCTTTAAAAACAGAGGTCTCTAGTAATTCAGAGGCAAATCTGTATATTGCAGAAGCTGTAACTAAAATGAACGTTGCAAGAGTGAATCTTTTCTGCTCACAGGAAGTCCTTGGACTTCTTGAAATTTCTCTAGGCTGAATACCATCTCTGCTGAGCCTGTCTCTGTGCAGTGATCAGAACTCATCCACATCAGCACTTGACAGTGCAAATCAGCATCTCTCAAGTCTGAGCTGCTTCCTCTCTGTACCACATTCTGTTTTGGCTCCATCAGGATTTTTTTAAGGCACTTTCTCTGTCAGCAAGATGACAAAATTCAGTTTTGTGCTGAAGCATGCTCTGAGCTGCAAAGGCTGTGGGATCTGAGTGACTCAGAAATTCAGCACTCGTGAAGAGAACTTGTGCAAAAAATAAGAAGTGCAATATCTCTTTTTTCTCATTTATACGTTATATTAACTATTTCTCAGAATAAGGGTCCACTCAATCAAAAGTCACTGGTTGAAGACAGCACAAGAAGAGAAAGAGGATGCAACATGGTAGCTTCTACCAGTGATATGTTCTTCATTTCTTTTCATCTCAGTTCTGTGAGAAACAACCCATTAGCTCCTAAAACTCTCTTGGCTCAAAACATTTCCCAGAAGCTTGCTGCTGGGCATCCGTATGTCCTTTAGGTGAAAACATCCATTTGAGTGCACCTATGAGAACACAGCCTGAGGTTCTTTTAAGTTTAGTCTAGTCAGCTATGGCAGGTTACTACTTAACCTGCCTGATTGCATAGTATTGATTAAAATGATTAAAGGATCACTGCTTCATTGCTCTAGACATTTTAGACTGATATGCATAAGGCCACACTGTGCAGTAGCAAAGTTCAGGACATTGCAATATTGAATATTGCTCAGATTTACCTCTTCCCCCTGCTTTCTTCCCAATATACCTCATCACAATTAACTGTGGCTTGTTTGGTTAATTACTCATGATTATGCCATTGCTAGAAAAATTGAAACATTATAGGGGTTTTTCCAACACAGAAAGCTGTTTCTAAAATACCTCTTCTAATCAAGCAGCAATTATGTTGTTTCCTACTACCACCATGAGCATGTTGACCCATGTTCTGGCAGACACAAAGAGAAAAAATACATAGCAACAGTGACTACTCCATAGAAACAACAGCTGTAGAACAAAAGGAAAATTCACAGAAAGATTATGAATGGTTATACTTGGCCATTTCACTGCTTCGGCTTCTATCATTTCAGCAAAAAGATTTTAGGGGAAAAAAAGGGGGGGGGGGGAGGTTTGACTGAAACAATAAGCACATTATTTGTATCAAAAATGTTTAAAATAAAGAAAAGCTTAAAGTTGTAAAGCCAGACGATAATAAATTGGGAAACCAGCCAGGGGGAGGTTGAAAGAAACAAAGAGGTGCAGTGCTGATCACTGGTTCTGAATTGAGACTGCAAAACAGCAGCCAACACTTCAAGGTGGCTAATAACCCAGAGATGAACTTTAATGAATTTTTTATTAATGCCAGTGTATGGGGGAGTACATTCATATACTGCTAAGTCAGACCTCCACTTTTCAGCCAAGGTAATATAAACACACAGGAGTCATTGGCACAAAGCCAAGCTTTGCAGTACAACCCTATAGCTGTTGCGAAAGACTCTTCTAGCTTCTAGGCTCCTATGCTGATTTTGTTTCCTCCTTTCCACATCTGTTTTTGTTAGATATTTTATTCCCTCTTCCCACATCTTATACCACTAAGTTTCCAATCTCATCCCTTCTTCCTCTCCTCCCACCTGCCTCCAACTGTTTCCTGGATCTTCTTTATGTTGCCCTTTGCCTCCACCATATGCCAATAATAGTTTTACTCCCCAGTCCTTTATTTTTCTCTTTCTTAATATTCTCAGCTGCCCTCCTCTCAGCTGATACCTTTGTCCTCCTGCACAAGCCAGGGCAAACTGCAAGGATGCAGATCCCCAAGGATTATTCTCGCCATCTGTCCTGAAGTCGGTTGTCACAGAGACCTCAAGAAGTGAGAAGAAATCATTGTGGATAAAATGGCTTCAGCTGGAAAAAAATGCAGCTAATTGCTAAATTGCATTCTCAAGCAAAGCAGCTGAGAGATTTTCTGTCAAGTTTAAGATTAGCTGTGTAACCAGCATTTCAGCAAATACACAGTTCCCACTCAGGCATTCCCTGTCTTCCGTGATCAACTGAGCTCAATATGTGTATTTTCTTACAGTCTGTTGGCATCACAGGTGGTGCTTCTTCAGGAATTTCTATGTCTTCTTTTAAGAAAATGCAACTTTTCTGACATTAATAGAAGGTTTTAAAGCATAGCACTCAAGACACCATACAGCTTAAACCAGCATCTCTTTACTTCTACGTGGTGTCCATTCCAGATGCAACCATTTGCAGGAGCATTGCACTAATTTGGGCTTTACATTACTTATTGCTGCTTTTAATTTTCATTAGAAATAGTTACAGAGTAATTTTGTCTACAGGGTTTCTTATAGTCAAATTGCTTGCGTCTTCAGAATTTCCTTTCAGAGATCCTATTTATTATGCCCCTAAAGACAAGCTGAAACTCAGCTATGCTATGCAGATTTGAAAATCATATGGTATATTTTTTACAGATGCAAATGGATATCCCTTGGCTGGGCTTCTGTTTATATAATCCCAGAAAACATAAGATGCATGTTTGTGTACAGTCTTACTGTATATGTTACCTGTTTTCAAGCATATTATGACCAGGAAAATTCCGTTTTAAAAAACACTACCATATGCCTTACAGGCACTCATTCAAGAGATGGTTACATCAAGGGTTTCGCCACCTTTTTTTTTCTTTTTTAAATAGTAGCATGAGGGCATAAAGTCATTCAGGATCCTCGAAGCCTCTTCTTTTAAAGCGTTAGTTCGTTTCTTTTCACACTGCCATATCACAGTGTCACTAAGGAAAGGGGAATAGCAGGAACAAGTAATTCTGACATTTTGCTTTAAAAATGAGATTTCATAAGAACCATGCTGTATGGAAAACAGCATTACCTAGAGGTTAAGGACAACAACAATTCAAGAAATCCTCCCAAGCTTTTATCTTCAAAAACAGGCGTTTTTCCACTTCAGTATTTTTCTCCAGAAAGTTTTGTTCTTGTCTTAGAAGGAACACATGATATTTTTAATTTATTTTTAATTTTGGAGGGCGGTGATTCTATAAAACCTTAGTTAATAAATTGTATTATATTAAGGAAGCAATCTGCAGATATAACACATTCTGCCCTAATTAGCTAGCTTCACAAAAGTCTTCTACACATAATGCAAAGAAATAACAGCAGAGGCCTGAACCATGTGCTTAACTCATCTCAATAAATGTCCTCATGAGCAGAGGTACACTTGGAACATAAAGCCCAAGGTTTTATTCTTTTAGTGTCATTTTTCACTATTATTGTTCAGCTAAAACAGCAAGTACCAGAAGTCAGAACATGCAGCGTTAAAACAAAATTTTGTGCAGACAAATTCTCCTGAACAAATTAATAATGAAACTTATTAATAGCCAGGCAAGGCCTTACAGCAGCCATGTCCAACCGACAGCTCAGCCTGGCCCAACCTGTGGCCACACCCTGCGGCCTTTCAGAGGGTTGCTCCAAAACTAATGCCCCCTATTTTTATGATTTTGGTCCACAACATCAGAGGCAGTTCTTGGTGCCATGGCAGTAGAGGTTGAACCTTCCCACCGATATTCCATTCCATTTTGTTGCTGTGTGATGGATGGCAGCAGAGGGGCAGTCTGACAGAATGGTATCTAATGTGGAAGTGCTTAAGAAGCAAAGAGGTGTCTCTGAATTCTTCCATGAGGAAATAATGATACCCACAGACATTCATCAACAGTTGGTGAATGTTTGTGGTGACCAAACAGTGGAGGTGAGCACAGTGTGGTGGTGGGTGGTGTGTTTCAACACTGGCAACAGTGACAGTGAGTCACCTCTGTTGGTGCAGATTTTTATGAGCACACGTGCAGGCTCATTTGTTGCTGGCAAAAAATGGACATCTCATGGTGCTATGTTGAAAAATAGTGCTTTGTAGCTGATAATTTGTTCTATCAAATAGTGTTGTTTTGCTCTTTGTATCAGTTGTAGTTTCCATGGAAGTCAATAGGAGGCATTACTTAAATGGATAGATTTGTGTGCTCTGTTGGTATACAGAATCAGAATCATTTCCTTTGGAAAACACCTCTAAGGTCATCAAGTCCAACCACTAACCAAGCACTGCGAGGTATATCATTAAATCATGTCTCAAAGCACTACATGTACATGTCTTTTAAATACCTCCATGGAGCAGCAGTGTGCACATGGCTGCACCAGCCCTGTTTTGGGTAAGAACAAGGCTTTGTCTACGGACCTCGAAGCCTCACAGAGTCACTCAGCAGGATCCAGGAACAAGCCAGACTGAGCCAGGCTTTGCCAGTGCCCCAACATAAGCAGTGAGGGCCATGTAGTTACAATCCTTCACCTGGTGATGTCATAGCCTGTTGCTGGGTTGGTTCTAAGGTCATCAAGCCCAACCACTAAGCTAGTACTGCCAAGTCTACCATTAAACCAGACTTGTCCAACCCATGGCCTTGGACAGCCAGTAATGTGGCCCCAAAAGCTTTTAACATTATTATGTGATTTTTGGTGATATTCCTCATGAGTCATTGCATGTAGGTCTAGCACAGAGTGTGCAGATGACAACAGAACACAGTGGAGTGGAGGGTGCAGTGCAGTGCTAACCCCACTTCTCACACTGCCACACACATCAGTTGAATCGAAACCCACATGTACTACACATTATATGTGCTTATGCCACTTGATGGGTAAAACACAGCGGTTGCTGATAATAACATTTCAACATATCTACATATGTGTGTGCTTGTGAAGACATCCCTTTCTTCCTGTAAAGCAAACATGTAAGTTTTCTTATATAGTTATTTAACTTGGGCTTGTGTTATTTTTCTAAATAATTTAATAAGTTAAAACATTCACTTAGAAAGATATATCCAGAATATTTATCTGGTGCTGACAAATTTTGTAATTTTCAACATCTTCAAGGTGAAAATCTACTTATCTGGGCTGTGTTTCAAATCATCACAGCATTCTAAATGAAACATAAATTAAGGCAAGCTCAAGTTATGGCAAATAATTGTATGCACTTGGCTAAACACAGTCCTGTGAACAACACAAAATATGCAGCTGCGCTTTCCATTTTGATAAACAAATTGGAAAGTAAGTTTTAAGATTTCCAAAAAAATTATCAATTTTTTGCTATACTTGCAACTCCATTTTCATTCAGTATAAATAAATTACCTGTAAATTTTCAAATTGAATGTACAGAGCTGTAATCAGACATTTAACTCAAAGAAAAAATTGATCATGTCACTTTACCAGACTTTTATAAGACCTCTCTCACCAGAGAAAAATATCTCTCGCTTCACAGTCACAACTTACTCATGTCATTGCTTTTGGCAGTACTCACTTTTGTGAATGACACTTTTCAAGCATGAAGCACAGGAAGAGTAAAGTTTCATCAAACATCTCTGATGAACACCTTGAGACCTCACTAAGAATTGCAACCACTTCCATCAAACCAGACACTGATGTATTAGTTTCAAAAAACAAGGTCAAATATTCCACTAGTTTTATGCTTTTGTTGCTCTCTTTTTTTTTGCTTTAATAAAAAAAATTAAAAAAAACTTTTCTTACTTGTATACATTAACTATACTATATATTTTAAATGCAGCCCAAGAGAATTCCTTTTCACTCAGTGCAATCTAGGCAAGCTAAAATGTTGGACATCCATATCTTACAGCTTAGGATTGCCACCTATTGGTCTGCAAGTGAGATTTTTTTGTTCTTTTACCCTCACCGCAAAGCCTGCCTTCTATAAAATTACACACCAGAGATCAAGCTGGAGCGCTCTGACAGCATAAAAACTGTGAGATGATGGAAAGCTGCTCACCTCCAAGAATAAAACACATTTTGTACGGAATATCCCTCTTCATCACATTCTTAAAACTAAAGACTGATTCACAATATGTGCTGCGATGAACTCAGCACGAGCCCCTTATTGACTCAGCCCTGAGAAACATCACTAGCCAGGTATGCCTGCTCAAATGAGAGCTATTCTCTTGCTTGAGTACTCTGGCACTTTCTCTATAATTAATGACGTTACCTCCGACACCGAAGTGTTTACGCACATCAAAAGCTGAAGACATCAGGTAGCAATCACACTACGCTTGCAGTCTGTTGTTCCTGTTTTCCATTTGCCAGCAAAATTGATTTCAGACTTCTCCAATAATCCCTAGGATATTTCTTACAATATTAAAAATTATTTGATATGGTGTTCCAAACTTAACTCAGGAAAGATAAAGCAACTACATTGTCACTGCTATTATTCAGGGCACTTTCATAAATGTTAGATTAAAAAAAGAAATCCCTTGCTGTATTATGAACAGTGCCAACATGATTTGAAATCAACCTGATGTAACAAAACCTCAACTTAGGCCACAAGAAATGATGTCCTATGCAGCATTTGAGAGATATGCAAACACAATAGTTAATGATCTTTATCACTACCACAGCTCCTTTAAACTTTGTCAAGGTTAACTTGAAGGGATCTGAAAATGGGTGCACTTGACTTTTACAGAGTGAAGGAGCCACTCCTCTCAATGCAATATGCTACACATAACTCTTTGATCTTATTTGTTATGTTTTAAGCAGAAAGTCCCCATCCATGACCATTAAGCCTAAGAAAAGAATTGATTTTAATCAAAAGATAACATAACTTGAAATGTGCCTCTTGACAACACATTTCTAAACAAGCAAGCATGCAATCAGTTGTGATGGATTTCAGGGTATTTAAAGTGATTTTTGGAAAACAATACAGATCTTTCATTTGATTCCTGTATTTCTGTGCATACTTAAAACCACAAATTTGGAGGAATTCCAATTGTTCTTGCGAGCTACAATTATCCACATATTCGGTCACAGTTTGAGACTTAGAGGATTCTTCTTTTGTATTATTGACACTGACTCTCACACCATTTCTACATTCTCTACTCTTACATCACCAGCTCTTTAGCAGATAGTTGCTTAATTTTTAAACACAGATCTTATTTTGTCAAAAATAAACAATATACAGCTTTTCTCACATTGAAAAAAAAAAGTTTAAATAATGATAACCTTATGAAAACAGAAACCCCATATGTTTCTTTTCTGAGTTACCATCAAAGAAATTATGGCATCTTGAGCTTCGTCAGTCTCTGGAAAAAATGTTCCAGATAGGGGAAAAGCAAAAGGCAACATTTATCTTCTGTTCTGTGTGCAGTAATTCAGTAATAACAACAATGCTTACATGAGTGATACCTTTTAAATAAGGCTGTTCCCTCTAACAGAACAGAAGTTAAATACTGCACTAGTCTTGTGAAGTACAGTCTTCAAAACTGTATCTTGAAAAATAAATTCAAAGCTTAAACATCAGGTAGTAGTAATTAAACTTGGTGCTTTACTTCTTTAGAGAATGCATCTTCACAAATATTTGCAGTAGCCTAACATTAAACAGAAGTTTCACAGACAGTATTTAATACTGCATCACCTTAGATTTGGCCAACTAATTTTTACTGGGACTCTATCTTAAGCCTCAGAGGTCATTACTTCTTGCCTTATAGCATCGCACATATCTAACTCAACAAATTTCATCAGACACAGAGGATGAACTTTTCAGCCTCCTCAATAAGCCAATATATGTTTTCCTGCTCAGACGGAGGCTGAATCCGTTCCATAAATAAATACAGCAATAAGCTCCACTTTCCACAGACAATTCCCTAAGCTACTTAGCAATTGCTTCTACATGAATACCAAGAGTCCAGTTTAAAATATAAGTAAAGAAAAAGAAGCTATTTGAGAGAAGGTCATCTACCCAGCATTTCAATTTTTTTAAATCATAACATTTGTATACATATATACTGATATTTATGCAACTGTGCACTCTACACATGGATAGCATCAGTTCCATGTTACTGCATATCATGAAGTACAAACATCTTGTTCTCCAGATGCAAGCCATGGCTGGTGCTATGGTAATTCCAGGTAAAGCTAATTTTGTGATGAAAATAGAAAGGCTTTTCTAAACTGTCTTGCTGTACTGAGTGGGCAGGCATTCACAAGCACCCCTAAGCACAGACCAAAATGTTAAAAAGGTGTTGGGAAAGAAAGGAAAGGTTCTGAGGGAGGCTGATCTATCAGATGATATTTGTCATGGAATGAAAGAAAAACCCACTGATGAGCCCAATGTTAGCCACAATTAAGAGTACTCATGGAAGATGACGTCTGAATGGCTGGCAAGCACAGCTGCCTCAAGCACAGGGGCAGATGTTATCGTCTGTGGCAGAAGCTTGCTGAAAGCCAGAGAAAACACAGAAAGCTTTTATCAAGGAGCGGAACCCAAATCTGCACAGTAGAAGAAAGAGCAGAACCTGATAGCAGAGAGGAAATAGAAGAGAAAGTTATTCAGAATAGACTGCAAACCTCTGAACTCAGAAGACAGGATGTTTTAGAAAGTGATCACTTTTCTAACAATAGTCTTTCACATTTGCTCCTTTAAATGCAGCACTTCGACACTCTTCCCTAGACACTGACGACAAATACAGAAAGCCATTTGTCTATGAAATAAAACCGAGCTAATGGCATGGAAAGCACAAAAACACCAGTTTTCTAGGTTAGGTTGCTCTGATCTTAAAGTAACAACTTAATATGCTTTAAATTTCTGGCTACCTGCACGAAGCTGTAACTGCCATGTCCTTTTTTATTTCTCAGGAAAAAAGCTTTTTTCTGGACTGCTTTGCTGACACCTAGTGAGCCTCCGCTCCAGCAGCTCCAGGCACATGAGCCCCTCAAAAAGAGATGGTGACAGAGCAGCCGCTCTTTTCATTCCACTTGCAGTGAAATGTATTTAAATGGCCCAGGCTGAGATTCAGCAATGCACTGAGTCATTCATCGGCTCATTGCAGAATACTGCAATGCTGGTGATGTTGATAAGAGATGAAAAATATGGAAAGATGGTAAAGAGGAGAAAGAAAAAAGAAGCATGCTGATGATAAGTAATGGTCAAAGTCTTCCCTTCGCAGCCTAAATGCCTTTTACAAGGACGACCAACTTGAAGAAACCTGCCACTGGTTGGGACTTGGGTCTTTTTCTGCCTCACATATTTAACTGGGCTATCTCAGTGCCCATAATTTCTGGTTCTTAGCTCCTTCATTGTTTGTTTTTGTGTGCGTAAAATATGAACTGTAAGCAACTGCTTATTAATGTTTCAAAGTTAATTCCAGTCTAATCCAATCATTATAATAGTGTAAGCATGACATTTGATCCTTGGCTTAGCTTGGAAGAACAGCAACTTTGCATGAGATTCTCCGCTTCACTGAAGCAGCTTAATATTGCCTGGGGGTCGGCACCAGTTGGATGTCACAGCATTTCCCGGGATCGAGGAATCCTGCAGCTTACCACAAACACACAAACTAACATTTTTTAAAATACAACGCTCCCGTTTTAAGTAGAAATTGATCAACTGAATCCAAGTGCTGATGATCTGGGATAGCAGTGATGAGTAAGAGAGCATTTCACTTTCCTGAAGATGGCCCGACCGTATTACCAGATGCACACATTTCTGGGTGCTTAAAAACATCTGCTCTAAACTTTCAAGGATAACAAGTCAGGGTAATTGAACCTGAACTCTCAGGTAGGAGAGTAAAATACATCTCCAAAACAGCATTACATCCTTCATAGTTTCATAAACAGCAGGGATGCTAAGGACAGCATAGGCCAAATATGAGTACAACACAGCAGAAAACACACATGGGAAGGTGCCCATAAAGGGAATGGATGTAATTCTCAGGCACAGCTGAAGCCACCCATACCAGCACCGAGGCAGTCACTGCTGCAGTCCTTCCTCATCAGCCCAGTACTGGCCACAGTGCTTCAGCCAGTCAGAATGGATCCTGCATTTAAATGGGAAGCACAGACACTTCGCTTCTATCTCCAAGACACGATATATTTCACCTTTATTCGTGATAAAGTTCAGACTCATAATCCATTGCACAACTCAATAAAATCACTATCATCAAAAGCCAATTTAAAAACACTCATTTTTTTTACATAGATATATTTTTTTTCTTTTAATTAAAAATATACCTTTACTTAGAAATTTGTTATGGAAAACAAATTTTCCTTTACATATTTCATATTTGAATGGTTTAAATTCAACAGGATATTTTCTACTTCAGGCAGTCACACATGACTTTTTGTAATTAAAAAAACTTGCAGAGAATCTCTTTGGCTGCTTTCTATCACACATAAGACACAGTTCTGGATAAATTAATTCTCAGTGCTTTTCCTGGAGTAATCACACTCTTCTTTAATAGTTTTTGCCTTCCAATAATAAACATGAAAACAGTGTCTGTAGATGATTACAAAGAAAAATAGCTTTTAGTTGCTATTAAAGGAAACTCATTCAGGTTTGTATGAATGTAATATAAATTTTAAAATGCAAATATCTTAATGCCATCTTATAACCACATATATTAAGTAATATTGGTTAATCCCAAGATTGAACACAAGTATCAAATCAGATGAACACCTCCATTAGACAAACTGAACCATATTCAGAATCTTCTTTCACAGATTTATTATTTTTCATACATCACTTGCACAGCCTGAGCCACAAAAGGTTATTGAAAAAAAAGGACCATTTAATACGTCATTCACTGAACTCTCTATTAACTGTAATCAATCTATCCAAAATTATTAGTCACTTCTGCTTGCACTCTCTACAACAATAATTATAGTTTAAATACTATAATCAAGGAAATAAAATATTACCACTGAAAAAAAGAAAAATTGTAAAAGCAAATGCAAAGAGAAAGAGGGCAAGGAAGATTATTTTATCAGATAAGTTCAGGAACAGAGCTGCTTTTCTTTCAAAAGCTTCCACCCCTGAGCATTAACCTTATTTAGCTGAACGGCAGACACTGCTCTGTTCTCAGTACCCATTTCGATTGTCTTGATCCCTCCTATCTTCACTTCACGCAAAGAACATTCTCTTCTTGAGAAATAGTACAGAGATGGTTTTTATTGACTGCCCCAGTGCCACAGCTTGGCTTGTAAAACCCACAAGATGTGATAACGTGGACCATATCCCTGAACTAATTATAAAGATGTTAGTGCTGTTCCTATGCTTTTCACTGTCAGAGCCTTTTGCAAATACCAGTACCAAAAATACATGGAACATATCTGATTTCCATATTCCCAATGGACAGGTGCTAGAAAAAGAAACAAAATCAGTGTGGTTTAATATAGTGAGAACTGCATCCAAAATCTGGATGCCCCTGCTCTAGGACATACACTGTGAAATCCTGCCGCTATCTGTATAGCCATCGCCACTGTGACTCTACCATCCAATCAAGTCATCAAGACAAATCAGAATGGTAATAGAGTTCTCGAAGGTTTGGTACAATCACTGGAAACAATGTGTGTCTGAAACTTTCCTATATAGTTTGTGAGAAAAACAAAAACACTCTATACATGTCTAATATCCAGCATCTGCATACTCGTTAAAACAACAGCTACCACCCATAGTTACAAGTAATAGATCTAGAGAAGACATTCCCTAAAATAAAACTAATTCAGTAAATAGAATGTACAATAAAATATTGTGGTGATTCTGATCCCTTCTACTTCTTCTCAGACTTTTTTTCCTTCTCAACTGCAAGAACTCATTCAGCCCCATGAAAAAGCAATGTGCTACCCTGCTCATGAAGTACTATTTTGAGACAGCCTCTGGCTGTACTGGACTGCAAACACCAAACACAAGGGTTGGATGATATTTCCATGGCCTGATTTTCCATCTGGTCATTTGTGTGTTATAGAGAACAGAAACAACTGCATATCCAGAGCAAACAACTAGCTCTTGGAGCGCTACATTTTTTTTTTCATAAGGATTTCATTTATACTGGATTTGTCATAGATCCTTCTCTTCTGAAATTTCTCCTATTATGCATGCCTAATGCAATTCTTAATTGGTTTCTCATTTTTACATTTTCTCATTGTTGGGTCACTTTTTTCCAGAATGATAGAATCTCTTCAAAATATTTAAAATGAAAACTCAACAAGTATCTGTCTACTCTGATATACATTTCTGAGCTTGATCATTCCTTGATATAGTGTCAAGAAAAAATGTGAAGCAACTTATTCTATGTGTGAAATGAAGTAAACATTTTTCTTTGAAGGCACAAAGTCATTTTAATTTTGACTGCAATAATTTTTTATTGTCTGCACATTTTCTGCAAAACATCTCAATTGAAACAATATTGATTTATGTAAGTTAATACAACAGAAATTGATTTTCACATATGATGACTTGGGAAAGAGAGAATTTTTGAACACATTTTATTTCACAAAGCATTTCTGGACATGCTTTGCACACACTCTTTCCACAATTGTATACAAGAGCTAACAACAGGTTTCATCATTTCTCATTATTTACTTTCCTAGTAAATATTTATCAGATTAGCAAGGAAACTGACAGATTTGGTTTGGAAATATTAGTGGTAGGTGGACAGTTGGTCTAGATGATCTTGGAGATCTTTTCCAACCTTGGTAATTCTATGATTCTACGATTTTTTTGTAGCATCTTTCCCAAACCAATCAAATAGATGAGTCTATATAATAACAGAGTAGATCTGATGTCATGCCAAAAAGATGGGTTTACAAGGCAGGGCTTGATCTATGGAGGGTAACCAGGATGTGCACAGGTCAGTGATTGCCAAGAAAGCCCATTATAATGAGGCAGATCCAAGGTCAAATCAAAAAGCCAACAAAGTAGGTCAAGAGCAAGGTTTGGATTATAGACAAGGACACAGATGTAGCTGCACTGTAGCTGCAATTTAGCTCCTTGGTGAGGACCAAGTCCAAAAACTAAGTCCTTGGTAGAGACCAAGGGCAAGAACCTCACTTAAAAACAGCTTCCAGTGCAAGGAGAGGCAGCCTTCACTGAGACTTCTTCTTTCCACATCTCCAGTTGTCCCAAATTATACGCAAGCCCAGGCCACAAAGGCCCTGAGAGAGCAGGGTTACACACTCAGGGCCCAGACATGATCCTGCAATTCAAAAGAGCTTCTCACAAAACCCTTCCATGCCTTATCGTAGAATCATAGAATGGCCTGGGTTGAAAAGGATCTCAAAGATCATCTAGTTTTAACCCCCCTGCTGTGTGTAGGGTTGCCAACCACTAGACCAGGCTGCCCAGAGCCACATCCAGCCCTGCCTTGAATGCCTCCAGGGATGGGGCATCCACAACCTCCTTGGGCAACCTGTTCCAGCATGTCACCACCCTTATCTTCCACTCCTGCTGGCAGTTTTGCAGGCACCTAAAAACTTAATGCCAAACCTTACAAGAAACGGAGCTAGGAGAGTAGAACTAACAGTGACTGCTTCACTGATCTAACAGCCTTCAGCATAACTAGTACCACCAATGTGCATTTGCTTGGAGAACTTCCCTATTCCCCACATAAGCTTCATGGAAAATACCACCAAAAAAAATGCATGTGAAGTTCATTCACTGACAATTACTTTGTGCTTTGACATCTCCACTGAGTCTACAGCACTGAGTCTCCTCTCCTCGAAGGAGAGGAAGGTCTTGGTGAAAGACATGAGTTTACAGTAAGTTAGAACACTGATGAACATTTAGAGGACTTCCTGGAAATTAAGTAGATAATAACATTTCTCCTTGAAGGTAGATTCCCACATGAACCTATCTAGATGAAATGCAAAAAGACTGCAGCAGATATGTAAAAATAGAAGGAAAAAGGATAATATATAAAATCAAAATATTGTACAACTACAGCAGAAATAAAGCTAAAATTGTTGTCGTACAACTAATAATCTTGATGAAGGCTGACTCAAATCTGGTGTACTAGCACACAAAAATTTAAAAAATAAGCATTCTTATGCAATGCTTTCTTCCCCTCCAGTACATATTTATAAGTCATGAACCAGATAGAGAGGAATTCTGGCAGCTGTCAAATGCTTGTTTTATGTATGTTAGACAATGAATTTGTTCTCCAACAGTAGTGGAACAGGTGCAACATTGTTCCAATCTTACTTTCCTTACTTAGACAGCAAGCAAACTATAAACAGCCACAAGACAATCGTGGAATATCATCATGAAGGATATTAACTAATATGAGTGATCAGCTCAGCTTAGCTTTCCATAGTAGAATAAATAGATAAATAATGCATTTATTTGCTTGAAGGTAAGCCCTGATACAACCATAATTAACCACTGAAAGGTAACAATGTTCAAGACAATCTTTATTCAAGGTAAAATAAAGCACACAGTAGGGAGATAGGAAGTCTAAATATTTATCATTAAAAGACAGATATCAAAGTGGTGCTTGAATCAATTTAACAAATTATTATTACTCTAAGAATTAGCCTATATAAGCCTACTGTGCAAGTTTATTGAGAATGATTTACTAAAATTACCACAATGGAGTCTAGCACTTAGTAAATGCATTTTAATAAAGTGATCCATCCTATATCTAACTATATTGATGCCAACATTTAAAATCAGGAAAGAATACTCAGAAACCTTTTTTTAACACTATTTGACATCACACAGAAGTGCTACTCCACGCAGTACCCAGTGCTCTGGAGGCTGAAGGGTCCTAAGATCCACGGCAGCGATGTAATTCACATCTGTTCTAACAGCCTTCTTGTAGATTGGACACGAATATAGACGTGGGTCTTTTGAAGCTGAGAAGACAGAAAAGATGTAGAAGAAAATTAAACCGGGTTATAAAAACAGGACCTTAGTGGACTGGGCACAAGGAAATGTAAAACTGAATCAAAGTTCAATCACACACATTTATCCACCACCAAAGAAAAAATTTTTACTTGATTCTCACACTGTTCACCATTGTGCTATTGCTGATGAAGGCCACGTGCTACTTGAAATTCCGGGAGATTTAGGATTTAAAGTCAGCCACCAGAAATAGGATATAGAAAGAAATTTAAACGGACACTCTAGCCTGATGAGCACAACTATTAGTTCAACCTGCCTATTGAACATTAGGTCTTAATAATATATTATTATTGTGTCAAAATAAAAAAAAAAACACCATATTTATGGAAAAACAGGGAACAACATGTTTTGAAATGCATTTAGTATTTCAGAGTATAAATCATAGACTTCTTCACTTAGGAATCAGAACAATAGTCTAGTCTTGCTTAATATTTCAGCATTCATTATTTGGTATATTGGCTGCTTTCACAGTGATTATGTCTCTTATAAAAGATTAGCTACACAAAATCCTGGCAAAATAGTATGTAAGCAGGCTCTGCTTCTGGAGATGGAACACTTTTCAGCAGAAGCTTCCACTTTTACATTCAATATTGGATTTCATCAATATGTTTTCAATTTTTTTTTATTTGATTCGACCATCTTCTCGATCTAGGAGCTGCATTCTGCAGATATCCAGATTTCTGATCTATAAGCCATCATATCAAATGTTCACCAAACACTTCAAAATATCAGTGAGAAAATAGACTAATTCACTTCAGTGTCACACAATATCTATATAGTCTGTGAGAAAAGTAAGCAACAGTATCTCCAAAGTTGTATATTAAGAGCATCACTAGCACCTACATTAGTGTTAAAATTATGAATTTCTAATGGGAATTATGATCTTTCAT
Organism: Numida meleagris; assembly: GCF_002078875.1. Lineage (NCBI taxonomy): Eukaryota > Metazoa > Chordata > Aves > Galliformes > Numididae > Numida > Numida meleagris. Next base: position 74,886,332 of record NC_034410.1, on the reverse strand, counting down.
CACAGTGGAAGTCTGAGGGCAAGCATGTTTGTCACATGAGGCAGAGAACAGTTCATCTGTTTTAAAAGTTCTTAATACAATTAATCTATCTAAATATTAGGGCAAGAAGTACCCATTATTAATTATCAAGGAAAACCAATGGCTTGTTTTTTGTGGAAGTCAAAGAAGTCTCCCTTGCTGAAAAAGATTCAGCATATTCACGTGAATAGGATATAGCCCAATGAAATTCCTAAACCCCAAGAGTCTTTCATGCAATTGAAAAAAAAAACAGTGACATTGAATTCTATCAAATTAATTTATTTTACAATACAGCTACTTACTGTTATTCTCTGCATATATCCTTATAACTGGCATCATCTCGAAGAGCACTTTGGGCTTAGATTCAGTCAGTCTCATGTTTCTTTTGTCCCAGCTAGCTCCTTCCAAATACAGCCCATACACATAGACACCTTCCACAGGAGGGCTTGTGATATCATCCTTCATCCATTTAGTGACCTCATTGCACAGCACTACACTGTCCAGAGCCCATCCTTTGTTAGCCCTTGTTATTTCCTGCCACAAACAGATAAAACTATGAACTATGCTGATCAGCATTCTTACTGCTCCCTTTTAAAGCAAAAAGTAGCTCACTTGCTAAATACAAGTAGTGTTCTGAGCAAACAACACAATCACTAAGTCCACAGAAATACATACATTAATAAATGCTCCAAACTTCATACTTGACAAGTATAAATAAATAAAACTCAGCTACTAACTTACAGAAGTGTAAAAAAAAATTAAAAGAGGAAAAGAAGTTCATGAGATATGAGACGTTAATTATCCACTCTAACTTAATAATATTGTAAGGTGGTGCCTACATACATAGGGCTAGTTTCAAAGTAGGAAAAATAAATTAACGTACTACTGATTGATAATGAAAAAGCATGTGTGGTGGAAGAACACTTCACTCAGAAAGACTTAAACAGTTAAGCAGACGTATGTCTTCCTTGTTGATAAGATAGAGCCATGTGCATAACTGAGCATTCAGCAAAGTAGTATATATTTTTTAAAAGTATATCTAATAATACACAAAGTGAGACTTTAAATGTTATTTACCTGTCTCATTGCAGTTAAAAAACCTTGGGGATTAAAAAATCCTGTTATCCAGAAGCAGTTTGGTCGGTTTTCAAAAACCCAACTGTAAAATTGGTGGTTTCTTTCTAGAAGTTCAGTAAACCAGAAACCAAGTGTACTGGATGCCCAAGATGCCTAAAAATATAATAAACAGCATGTTCATTTTCTAATCTTGTTCAGCAGTTTTAAAACATCGTATTCATGTCAATAGAATGCAATTCTTCACAAGGTAGTAAACAACTAGTATTCGTAAATTAGTATTAGTAAAGAATATTTAAAGTTCATTTTTCATATGTTAACTTTTAGCCTGATAGTTGCCTCATACTGAAACCTGAAGAAAATTCTTGTTCTGTTCAAATTCATGGCTAGTATTCCATTTAGATATGCTTAATGCTCCCTTTGGTAATTATCTATTTTATGACATTTTTGCAAAATTAGATAACCGTGTGAACTAGGAAGAATTATTGTCTATGTGTCTTTCTAAAGTCAGAGTCAATGCATCAAGTTAATAGGATTTCTGCTGAGCCTATTCAGTTTTTTTATGAAAAAAAAAAGTAAGGAAAATTGAGCTTACACTATGGAAAGATTTGTGATTATTTTTCTCTTTGAGTAGTCATATTATACTTGCGCCGTGAAGCATCTGTTATGGTCTATGTTTTGTACCATGAAAACACTTTGTTAATAATAGCAAAACAAAACAAACCTCTCTACATTTATTTCCATCAGTTGCTATTAACAGCTCTCGTTCTCCATGAAAACAATTTATATTTCCGATTTGTAAGTGAGACAGTGGAATAATCAAATTACATTCTTTAAATCAAAGAGAGCTGTCAGAGTTCAACACATGGATTGAAGACAAATCTAATACAATGAAATCTTTTAAATTAAAAAACGTAATCGCTTTCAAAAAAGATTAGCTGGATGGCTGGTTAATGTTTTCAAATATAATCAAATATTCACACTAAAATACACAAGTTGAAGAGTTCTTCAGATATCCCAGCAGCTAACTAATTCAAAGGAAGCCCAATTCTATCTGAAGTTAGGGGGGGCACATTTATGTCCATTTAACAACTCTAATTGAGTTGTCCAGTGAGTAGGAATTTCTCAATATGCAAAAAAAATTACAATAAGCAGTTTAATAAAACCCAGTGCCACTTCTGTCCATCAGACACTCTTTCTTCTGAGACAGATGGCATTTTATTTTATTCTGTATCAGTGTATAATTATTACAGAAATATTTAATTTTATCTCATTGTCAAAATAGCACCACCAGGACAGCTAGCCTAGCACAATGCTATAATATGAAAATCAGTTCAACTGATATTAAGTTGTTGTAGTAAACACCACTTCAATATCAACCATATCATACCAAGAAAAATGAAATGATCAATATTTCGCAAGTCTTCAGAAGGGCCATGACAGTGTCTAAGAGATTGGAGCATCTATCGTATGAGAAAGGCTGAAAGAGCTGGGATTGTATAACATGCAGAAGAGAAGGCTCAGGGGAGATAATATCAATGCTTATATCTCATGAGGGGAGAATGTAGGTTACGGAGTTCAGACTCTTCACAGCGACAGAGCTGTGAACAGGCACAAAACAAAACACGTAAAATTCCATTTTGATTTAAGAAACCGCTATTTTTTCTCCTCAGTGTGGGTGATTGAACACCAGAACACAGGATGGACAAAGGTTGTAGCCCTCATACTTGTAGAATCCTATGATACCTGCTCTAGTTGACCCTGCTTCAAGAAGTGCAATTGGACTAGACTATCTCCAGAGGTTCCTTCCAACCTCTACTGTTCTGTCCTAATCTCAAAGAATAGCAACATTGTACTCCACTAGTGTGGGTGCTATTTTTGAAAATCTATTATCACATTTAATGTTATTCTCTTCTCTGTAGCCTTCTAACCTGCCAACATGCAATAATCTGTTACAATGGGAAACGCCTGTATCTCCCACACTCGTTTCTTTTTTTATAAATTAAAGAGGACTTGCTTTGACTATGTTTATTTTTGCCCAAATTCTACCCCAGCAGTTGCACAGTATCCTAGTCAACATACACATTTATGTTTTTAAAAAGTATTTATTGTATGTCTAGAAGTTTATAATAAACACTTTTTTTCGCTAACAAAAAAAGAAAAAGTGATATGCTCTTACTTTTTTCCAGCTGGCAGGAATCCTCCCATCATACATGCAGTCTAAAGCATCCCTCAGGTTTTCACTCATAACAATTGTCCCATCAATGGCAAGTTTTAGATCAGTCAGTGTGCTTCTTACTAATGAAATAACTCTCTGCATTTGTTCAATCTCCTGTCGCAAAAATATGTTCATAGGCTGAAAAGGTCCCATGTCCTTCAGTTTCTCTTTTACCTGTAAGTAGTAAACCAAAGACCCCTCAATAGAAATAAAAGCCAAGGGTGGACATATGTCAAGGTCAGGCATCGATGCAATTTTTAAAATATAATACTTCTACTAAAGAAGTTAAATGGTCAGCTTGGTATATTTCTCAAGTGCTCTGCAAGACAGAAATACAGGATCTGTTCTAAGGAAAATCTATAATGCTGAGACTGGCTGTAGTTTTAGTTTAATTTATGATTCAGTCTGTATATAATTCTATAAGCTAAGGTAATTTAAGCAGCATTTAGGCCATATTTCATTTCAAGAACTTCGGCTTTAATTACAACAGGTACTTTCCAAGGTTCACTTTGTACTAACCAGTCAAGAGTGATTACCCCAGTCACTTTGCCTCAAAATACCAGCATTATTTATCAGCAGTATCTGGGAACTATCTGAAGAGAGATGGACTAACAGCTACCAGGAAATTTAGCCTGTCATTATGGCAATACAATTCTGACAAGCTTATAATCTTTTGCAGATCTCAGACTTCTGGTTCAGCAACTACGAAAGTCATAACATTCAGGATTCTAGGAAGACTCAGAAACTTCAGCAAGTACAAACCTTTGGAAGACTGCTAGATAGTTACTCAAAATTCAGATAACTCATCTGTTCAGATAAAGTATATTAACATAATTATATCACTTGAGTGAAGGGAGACTATGTAACTAATAATGGGCTGCAGAAAACATATAGCAGCAGATGTAAGGCATGGATACCTAAAGAGAGTATTCAAAAAGTTATTACTGTGAGAAAAAAAAGGAAAGACAGCTGTCAGATTGTACAGATCTCCTTGCTCCTTCTCATACCTCTGCATCCTGGCAAGGCATTTTAGGGGTTTATAAGCTACCAAGCCCTGTATTGAGTCTTCATGCTAACATCCATTAAAGATTAAGTCAAATGCCAGAAGATTAAGGATTGGAAATTTCATCATCCTCAAGAAAGAGATGGCAGGCAAAATATCTAATTAGTAAAACATCTAACTGCCTAGACAAGCAGGTGAATTCAGCAATCTTTTAAAGTTCACACTTGCACAAAACACAGGTGTGAGGTGTTTTTTCTTTTTTCTGATGATACATGGTGGTGCCTTACAACCATTTCGTCACAAAAATGTTGTAAATGCTTTTCTGGTGTCAGAAACAAACCTTCTTGCTTTCACGCTTTTGCAAATAAACAGAAATAAAAAAATTCAGCATTGTCTGTGGAATTTTCCTGGGAAATACAGGAACCTTAATTATTTTACAAGTAGTTTCGTCACATTCATTTGATGTTCATAACCAGCTTCATCTGGTAAGAAATATAATGTCAGTATCCTAAAATTCTGGGGTTCTAAAGTACAACTTAGAATGAAAGACCCAGAAACAACACAAATTATTCAAACACTTAACTAAGCTGTAGTTTTGAGGGTGGGGACAGAGTACAATCAATTTGTGTCCATATATTTTGTTATCAGTAAAATTTTTCTACCTTTAGGAAATTTCTCACCTCCAGAGATATCACATCTTCCACATAAACAGAGGTATACTCTACTATTTCAGAAACAAAATTACTGTGAAGGATCAATTGGCCATTACAAATATCATTACATGGCCTATCATGTGTAAATGTGAGTCCTGAGAACTAATGTTAGGCTTCAGACAATGAAAGCTATCAATTGTTAAACTTTTTAGCATTCATGTCGCTGAAAAAAAAATCAATCCCTTCCACTGAAAAGTAAAACAACCTAAAACTACCTACATGTTGTAAGTGGAATCCCAGAGTAATACATATATTAATGTCGTAATACTTCTAGAAGCACAAGTACACTTGTAACGCCACCTTAGCTCTCTACTACAATGTCAACAAGCTTACCTGAAACACTAATGACTCATTCTGCCCTCCCTAGTGCAAGGAACAACTTGAACACTAAGTGGTTTAATATTTTGAAAAAGCTCTTTAAAAAACAATTCAGTCCATACTTAGTGACTTCATTATAGATGTTAAGTATCTGGTCAGGCCTCTATAAAATACGTTTTTAAAGTACTGTTGAGATGAATGAGCACATACAAATTTTTAGAACAATTAATATTATTACTTTTTTTTTTTAATTTGCACAAAGTAAGATGTAGCAAATGTCTTTGACAGAATTTCAATATCTCACTTCAAACGGTACATAATCAGCAGGAAGTTTTTCCAGCATATCATCGGCCAGTCTAGCAACAACTGCCTCTCGGGTTTCACCTCCTCCACCAGAGCTGTCCTTTGGCTGAATACTGAGGATGATGTCCAACACATCTTTGGAAAGTTTACTTTCATAAGTGATATCAGCATTGGGGTGCAAACCAAATACCTCTGGTGTGTCATAAGAAGGAAGACTCTACAAAGTGAAAAATAAAAAGAGCACAACTAGAGATAGATTTATATAATAATTATATTTTTAAAATAAAAAATTCTTATATGGTCAAATAAGAGAATGGATCTCTTCAAACAGACTTACTGCAAATAGCTTGCTTTGAGCTATTTGTTATATCACAGTTCAAGTCACTCCAAAGTTAACAATAAATTCAGTTTTTACCTCCATACACTATTTGAATAGTCAGCTTGTTCTGTCATATCTCAACATTGTTTCTGTGAGGTCTGGATTCCACTCTATACTCTCTTTAATAACGGTACCCTTTCCAGTACATCCCTCCAGCAAATCACAGAAAAGAGCAGTGATGTGATGATAACGATAATTACTGCTCACACTAACAGATAAGCAGACAGTTAAAAGGTAATAGTCTGTGGAGACAGAATACATAAACTCAGAAGAAAAGACAAAATTCCAGAACTTGGGAACTTGCGAGAAACTTAAGGGAAATTTTTTCTTCCTGCTAAGCAGCTTTCATTTACTAACCTGTATGTACTGTAAGTATTGATCCACCGTAGTACACTTGGGTATGCCATATCCTCTGTAGAAGCAGAATTCTTGACTAAACATTTTTTCACTGAACCAGACCTTAACAAAGGTGTTCATCAGCCTTTTGTCATAGTCATCTGTCACACGGCCACCATACTGGATCTCACCTATCATGTAACAAACAGTACTCCAGGAGATCCCCTACAACCAGACAGAAAGAATTGACTTCAGCTAATCCTCTTCTCACTTATTTATATCTCCATTAGTAAGACCATCTGATACGCTAAATCCTGCATTTCTGTCCCTTTTGGAAGATAGTTATTTTCTTACTACTCTTGTGTTTCTATAATGCTGTGTCTCCAGAACACCCTTCAAGGATCTCTCAGAATAGCTTGACAACCAATTCAAAATGCTGTTCTTGAACCTGAGCAAGAAGGGTACAACTACACTCCCATCATGCTTTCAGCTTCTTTTGAAATGTTAATTTCAAAGTGATCTTCCACATACCTCTCTATACAACAAATGATCATATGAAAGTGAGGAAAGTAAGTAGTCTTATGCTGTCAGTAAAGGCAACCATCCACTTCTTTATACTGCCAAGCTAGCTTGGAGAAATTGAGTCAACATTTTTACTCAAAACTGATTTAGACAAAAGAGTATAAAAGTGGTTCATTTTAAATTATCTGATGTAGTTAGCACTGAAAAGGAGATCTATATTTCTAAGGTTTATACTACTGAAATTTTAGATGGAGAAGGCTTGGAGCATTGTTTTCAGTTTCTGTTTTGTTTAAATGTACAAGTTAATTCGGAAATACTACATGCACAGAAGTCTAATTTAAACCTCCTGTGCTACAAACAAATATACTTGAAATACTGAATGTTTGTGGAAGTTAAACAGCAATTTTAAATCATGTTTGTGTTTCAGTTATTGGAAACTACGTATATATATTCTGCTATTGAAAACATTCATAGCACTAAGCCACCTTCCCCAGAAATCTTAATTACCTTCTTGGAATCCGTGCCATCCAAGTGGTTTTGAATAAATTGCACAGTGGCATTGAAATCAGCTTGGTTAAACTCATAGGGTATATTCCAACCCAGAGATCCAAATTTGCGTCTTTCTTGAATAGTGGAGTGTAGAAAAGCAACACCATACAGCATCGGTTTCCACTGTACCATGTCACTGAAATCTAGCAAATCCTGGCTGACACCTATTGGTTATAAATGAGTTTTATGAGAAGGAATAGTATTTTCAAAAGTACTTCAAATCAGTACTAAAACATCAGTCCTAGAGATATTTAGCTGGCTATCTGCCTCACCCAGGAGGAAATTACTGTCCTACCCATTGTTCAATGCTGGAAACTGTTCATATCAGTAACACAAATTAAAATAGTACTATAAATTAGCCCAAACAAAAGCAGTAAACTTCAGAAAACAAACAATTTACTAATAGTTGAATTCATGTTAAGTTCCTTTCTCCAGAGTCTCTTTAAATACAGACTTGTATTGAATGCAGTAAAGAGCATTTAATTGCCAACAAAGACTAACATGTTGCTTTTCTGACAAATTACACAAGGAGATTAACAATTTAAACATTTAGAAGTGAGTAGAAGCGAATATCTGAGAACAGAAAAAGTATTTCCATGTTTTGCTATCTACAGTTCTGGTATCAGAACTTCAGCAGATCCTCTCTTCCTTCTAATTTTCAAAATTTCTAGCTCAAAGAATCAATATGTGTCCTGGCATTGCAGTGATCATAATTGTTTTCAGGTACTATCAGTGGATACCAAGTGACCACATACTAACTGCAAAAAGTCCAAAAATAAAATTTAATTTTGAATCACTCTAGTACTCACCACTGTATGTTCTCTTTAGTCCAGCTCTGAGCCCTTGTGGTGGTTCATTAGTAAACTTAATACACATTTGGAGAAGGCTGATGGGGAACTGTTTGTGGATTTCAGTTGTCATCCATAGTCGAAAGCCTTCATGGACAGTCTCTGCCTCTATTATAGTGTCCATCAACTCATCCAAAAAGTCAAGTCCAAGGTGGCAGTTCTGCAGAAGTGCCCAACCTCCCTAGTTTAAAATGGCAGAATATTATCAACAGTGTTTGCACACTAGAAGCACTAAAATCAATCTTTGTTTATGATGTAGGTTAAGAACAAAGACAATGTATCTTAATCAAATCAAAACAGAGTATAAGCAGTCTATGTGTTTATGAAAGATATTAAAGGAAGAAATTCTCCACAGCAGTTTTGCACTACAGGCCCATTAAATCAAAATCAAGACCTTAATCATTTACTTTTTTGTACATTTCATTTACATTTCTTGTACAGATGGAGACCAGAATCCAAAGCAATGTTACACATGCAGTTAACAACGTATTTTTTCTCCGGTAGAAATCTCATGTGAGCTAAGCTGTAGGCTGCTCATTCTGGAGTTGTTAGCTTGTTTGGTTTTATCATTTAAACAAGAGGTCCTTAACTGTGCAATCTGGTCTTCTCAGCTAGTCCCTACCATTTCAGTACATTTAAAACATATCTGGGTCTGATTATAGCGCTGATAAACTTCAGAAATGTTGACTTTCTAGATAAACCCATGATTTCATTGATCACTGATCAGAAGTGGTTCCATAAGTAGAATAAACTTCTCTTTGGCAGCTTGCTAAATCTGGTTTCTCAAAAGGGTCATAGGCTTGGAAAAAATAATCATATGTAGATGATCTCAATAAACAGCTGTTAAACAATAGATATGAAAATGATCTCATCTGAATTACTGTATTTCATATGGATGTCTCCATATCTGCTTATTGAGAGTATGTGAGACAGTGAGGGAAAGTAACTACATTTCTTTTAACTAAACAAAAGAGCTCTTTATTTTTTGAACATGTTTCTTCTCATTTGATCTGCTAATTAGATTTTAATGTGAAGGTGTCAAATGAGAATCAAGAGGCAGAATTCAGAGGAAAACTAGTTATACAGACAAGGAAGAAGCATGTATCTCCAAAGAGTAAGAAGCTTAAACTGTTCACATTAGCAGTGCTATTATATGATGGGCAAAGTTTGTTAAATTGAGACTTGTCAGCATTTGTTTCACATAGAAAATTTTATTTTTTTATTCTACCACTTTTCTCTTTTAAATGTCTATAGTATTAGATTGTCCATCCCAATTCAAAATGTAGGCAATAGAAATACAAGCTATTTAGCTGAACAGCCTTGTTCTTCCCAAGGTGATGTAACTATTAACTACATGTTTGGAATTCATCTTCTTCATTTAACACATCTGTAGTGGTAAAAATACAATTCTGGAAAAAAAAATGAAATGCCTGATGAAAAACATTTAAAATTCATGCAATTTAAAAAATTTATCAATTCAAATATGCTCACCAGTCAACAGCCTACAGGAAAAATTCCATTTTGTATGAAAAACAATCATGTGTTCACAAAATCAAGAAGTTTATTATGTTTGATTAAATGAATGTGAAAAGAAAGTTCGATTGCCTAGGACATGTATTTATGCAAATGATAAGTTCTTAAATCAGCATTAACTACACAACAAAAACCTTTGTTTAATGGCAAGAGTTTTAGTTGATAATTTTCCAAAAAAACATTCAGATATTTGTCTCTTACATGAGCCATTGTCTGCTGCAGAAGTTTACGAGCATGAATTTCCTGCCCCTGGCCCATGGAAACATAACGTGTATCTGTCTTCAGCCTTTTTCCCAAAGCAATGATGGAGTCTGTAGGATCAGAGCCCATGGAAAGAAAGCATATGAGAGGAATACGTGGACCTGACTCTTCACATGTCTTCTCCAAGTCCAGGATGACTCCTTCTGCATATTTCTCACCCATAGTGTCAACAATGTATTTTCTTGCCTATATTGAAAAGGATAAATCTTACCATCCTACATAATCACTTAATATCATTTTCTTCCCAGTGTAAATACAACTACTATATGAACAGAAGAGCAAATGCTGTAAAATTTACATAGGCCTTTTCCTATAATAAAAATTTATAAAATATAGAATGTTATACCACATACAATGTAATAGCAGAAATAAAAACACACAACTAACCTGTTTTTATATGTTAACATACCACACTGTCTTTGAAAGTGTTCTCACAGCTTTACAAAACCACTTAAAAGTTACTAAATATTCTATTACATATAGCTACACACGTTGTTATGTACATATAACATATTACACATAATACCTACATATATTACAGACTAATAAAAAAATAACCTTGCTAAATAGAAAATTTTTAAATACACGAAGACATTATCTTTGAGGGAAAAGATAAGAAACATATACAAGATAAGCCCCAAAGTCATTAGGTCTTTACCACCTTTATGCTTAAAGAAATTATAAATAAATGGTAATAAGGATGAAAAATCCTGAGGAAGTACGTAAAGACCACCTCTGTTATACCTCATTTATTTACTGCAAAAAAATGTTAGATTATTCTTCCTTTACAAAACGTAAAAGGCTCTTTCAAACAGTTTGAGATAATCTTTCTTGTACTCTTTCCCAATACATTGCTTGACTCTTAATCTCCCGATTAATACTTAGGATCATAGAACCACAGAATGGTTTGGGTTGGAAGGGACCTTTAAGATCATCCAGTTCCAACTCTCCTGCTATAGGCAGGGACACCTCCCCCTAGACCAGGTTACTCAAAGCCCCATCCAGCCTGGCCTTGAATGCCTTCAGACATTCACAACCTCACTGGGCAACCTGCTCCAGTGTCTCACCACCCTCACAGTAAGCAATTTCATATCTAGTCTAAAGTGACACTTCCATGTTACTTCTCAGAAAAACATATTTAGCATTTGATAAACTATTAGTTTTCCTAAAACAGTCATAAGATGAAAGGCTATCTTGCTCCCATTAACAGACCTGAGGAAGAGCTAATTTTGCTCACCTAGTTTCAGATACATTGTACACATCTAAGACATTCATTACACAGCACCACTTAGCCTTTTATTGACCAAAGTTATGCCAATAAATGCTGAGACTTTCTTTGGATTCAGTCGCAATGTCTAAATGTTTGCATCCATAAAATGAATACCACATAATTAGTGGTGCATTCTGACTTCAGTAAATTACCATCACTCTGAAATTATCAGCAACTGCATAATTTTTATTCTTTTGCATTGGAGCAACACAAAGACTAAAAACAGGCTCCTAGAATCTGACTTTTAAAAATAAGTTTTATTATTTTATTACAATTTAATTTTATATTTCTCTCCTTTCTAAATAGATGGTTTGAAATTTAAAATTTTGAACAGACATTAATATGGATTTTTCTAAGGTTGGTCTTACCAACCCATGCAAGTTCCATGCAAGAACTGGTTCCTCAATTAAATTATGTTCATGTTACATCTTTCCCCAGTCAATAAAGTAATGAAAAGATTTGTCTTGAGCCTAAAAAGAGGGGACTTCTACAATACCAGTGAGTAATATTAGCAAGAACAGTTAAAAATACAGTCTGAACTGATAAGGTAGAACTGGATAAACACATCAGTTTCCAGATGAAATCCCATAGCCATACTAAAATATATCTGAATCATTTTGAGAACATGAAAAAAAATGCATAGGTTATCAGTCTGAGAAGAATTTCAGAAAATTCAGTGTAAAGGTCCATTAGAAAAATTCCTTTTAGTATCAAACCTGGATAGACTATGCTAGCCATATAAATGTACCTGAGCTATGGTCCTGTCAGGGCACAAAGATCTGATAAGAAGAAGATGTCTGAAGCAATCCAGGGACTGACCATAGCCACAAGGAACCAGTTCTTCTTCAGGATTCTCTTTATCAAACCACATTTTCCACTCTTTTTCTGCTCTAGAAATCTGTGGTTATACCAACAAAGGAGTATATTTCATGAAACACATGGCACATTAAAAAATATTGCAAGCTCACAAGCTTCTAAAGGTCAAAGACGCTTAATCCACACACAAGTATTTGTTTATCAGTGTTACTACACAGATTTAGTGTGGCTATTAAGATAGAGGATAAGCTTTCAAATTATCAGTACAAAACTTCACAATGCAACAATGCCTTTAAGTATTCATATTTTGAAAAGAAGGGCTACTGCTAAGTATTTTCCTCTAATGAAATAACTACATAGCAAGGTCAGAAAGCAGATAGCTCGGCTGTTAGCTTTGAGAACACTAAGTACATGTCTACTCCCCACAGTACAGAAGGTATTATCCACATATAATAAATGCAATTTACTTACTCCACTTTACTATACACTTAGTATCCATCAAGGCTCTTCAAGGTGCATGTAATCAGTAAAATGTTGGAACAAACATCACAAAATATAGTTTTTAGAAAGCAAGACAGGGATGCAAGAAATTCTAACAATCTTGAGGAAGAAGAGACAAATTCCACCACGTGAATTGCATAATGGCAAGCTGCTGCTGGAGCAGGTCCAAAGAAGTGTTGGAGCAGGTCCAAAGAAGGGTGACAAGGCTGGTGAAGGGCTTGGAGAATATGCCCTATGAGGAGCGACTAAAGGAACTAGGGCTGTTTAGTCTGGGGAAGAGGAGGCTGAGGGGAGACCTCATTGCTCTCTTCAAATACCTGAAAGGTGATTGCAGTGAGAGCGGGGTTGGTCTCTTCTCACTGGTGACAGGACAAGGGGAAATGGCCTCAAGTTGCGCCAGGGGAGGTTTAGGTTGGATATCAGGAAAAACTTCTTTACAGAAAGGGTTGTTAAGCACTGGAACAGGCTCCCAGGGAGGTGGTTGAGTCACCATCCCTGAATGTCTTTAAAAACCATTTGGATGTGGTACTCAGGGACATGATTTAGCGGTGGGTTGTTAGAGTTAGGGTAGCATGGCTAGGTTGTGGTTGGACTTGATGATCTTGAAGGTCTTTTCCAACCTGAGCAATTCTATGATTCTGTGATTCTAAGTTTAAAGATGTATCCCAAAGTAAAAGGAGTATAACTGTAGTGTGTGAAAGTTTCTATTTTCTTTCAATTTTCCTGTGTTGGTTTTGTTTTGTGAATGTTTTTTTGCCTGTTTTTGTTGTTGTTTGTTTGGGTTTTTGGGGGGAGGGTATTGTTTGCTGATAGCTTTTTTTTGATGCTGCTTTTTATTTTCTTATTTTTAAGTCTTTTTATACTGGTTGCTTAGCAGTCAGGGCCAAAACTAATTACTTTGGAGCCATAATTTTCATTCTGTTTACAAAATAAACCCATTTCTCAGTCTATGTCTTGATCATTATCAAGTAATCATCCCCAAACAAGAGATTATTTTAAAAAGCTTTTGCTTACTTGATCAAGAATATCTGAAAATTGGCTAAGTTTACTAAGCTCCACCAAATTCAGCCAAGTCATATCTGGGATCCACTTAGCTGCTTTGGGGGGACAAGCTTTAAGGTCCAGGGAAGCACCACCTGAAATTTGAAAAAAAAAAAAAGAAATGAGGGGAAAATTTGGAAAACATAAACTAGATACCACAGGACTATTTCACATGACTTCTAGACTTCCCAGTCTGGAGATATACTCTATAATATAGAATAGTCATAAATAAATTTCTGAGTAAGCTTGAGTTTATAGAGAAAAAAAAGTTAAGCTCAGTTTCAAATACTTTTCTTCAACATTTGTTATTGTAGATAATGTGATAAGTTATTCAGTATGTATATTTGCCTTCCTTGGAATTCCACTGAAACTAAAAGAGAGCAAAACAAATAAAAAGTAAACACAAGCTACAAGCAACAAGAATTTTAATCATGAGGCTACAGGGATTGTCCATCTGCAAGTCACGCCAAGTTTGGTGACATACAGTTTGCAGTTTGGTTAGCTTACATTAAATGTGTTTTTGTTGTACCTCAATCTTTGCTTCTTTCTTGAGGATTTACTTAGCTATTTCCTTGTACAATGTGCCTGAAAATAAATCTTTTCTGAGAAATGTACGTTTGAGAAACTAAGATTTTCTGAAGATTCAACATGGAAAAAATAAGTTATAATCCATAAGTAAATGTTGCCTAGAAATTTAGGAACATCTTGGAAAACCTTGGAACAACTCCATGCTTTTCACTGCAGGTACCGTTTCCTTGCCATGAAGATTAATGCCATCAACTTGTGTTCAGCTAGAAGTCAGATATTCTTTTAAACTGTTAGCTTTGCTTTCCTTTCCTTTTTGCTTGCTTGTCAGCCCACAATTACCGAATAAACTAAAAGCTGTTCAGTATAATTATTTTTCAAGGTCAAACCACATACATGGTGGTATCTGAACAGTAGTCATAAATATCAACTGAAATGATTGTTATCAATTTTCCTTTTAGATTCCCATGATTCTCATAGCTAAACTTATCAAAATTCAATGTGCCCCTTTAAATTAGAACTAGCATATGAAATTGTCTGTCACTAGAACAGAATGATAAGCATGTATTCCTTCACTTGAATGAGTTCTCATGTTCAAAAAGGAAGCACTAGGCTAGTAGATACAACCACAGCTCATAAATTTTCTGCAATAATATATACACTCTACATAAAACTGTTCTGTAGTTTCAACCTTTAATAAGTGTCAGAAATTCTTCATGCTTCACTCTGTTTCTTTGTATATCGATCTTCAAAGTAAGTAATAATGTGAAAAGAAATTTGTGCTCCTCATAGAGTCCTCGGGCTGCATATTTGAACACCTCATATGTCATGTGTTCGATAATATTAGTAATCCTCTTGCTAGTTATAGGGCTCTTGGTAGACCTGTTGAACAAAAGATCTGCAGTTGAATGTCAATTTGGATAGGCCTTATTAAAGAGAATGCTATGTAGAAGAGAAAAAGGCATAGCTCAAAATTCTGAAATATCAGACAGCAGCTAACTGGTAACGAACAGACAAAGGCCTACAGCTTTTAAACTGACAATTCCTGTCAAGAAACTGGCAATGCTATTCTTTCTGGTATTAGATTACAAAAAGTCTTTATTGAACTACAGACCCCTCTGTGAGTGGATAAGTATGAACAATACTTGTTAGCAAAATTACCTGGCTAGGGAGCTGTCAAAAAGCCCCAAAAACTGCCGAAGTGAAGTCTGATACATCACGTTGACCATGCTCATCTCAGTAATAAGGAAGTATAAGATGCTACCTCGAGTTGCAACTGAAGAATAGAAAACAAGCCTGTTTTCAAATTAGAAATGCAACGTAGAGAACTTTAAACTCTACAACAAAAACATTGAGTTGAAGAATACATGTTATCTGAAGGTCTTTGAGTTGCTCCGTTCTTTACTGGCCAGAAAAATATTTAAAAAGTTAATCTTCATTTACGCATGCACAAAAGAAAATCTTTTCTGTAATTAATGCATACTATATAAAGCTCAGTTTACAATTATGAGCATATTTGGAGAAAAACTAGATGTTCGGATATTCAGTTAAACATTAGACTATAAAAAATACGTTGGTTTCAAGTACTGCTTGAGTATCCAAACCAATTTCTCTTACAGAATTTTATAAGAGTCATAAAAAAAGCCAAATGGATTATATTGATTTCACTTACCCAGCACTGCTTTAAATTATTTTCAGAAGCCATTCAGTTTTAAATACAAAGATTTTATAAAAACCGCAATGATTTCTGCTACATTAACTGTACCGTTTTATACATTTTCTAAAATCCAAGTATAACGATATTCCAGAGAGCACCTTGTTTCACATTTTCACCTGTCAGTTTAAAGCCAGAAGACTGATGAAATGTGTTGACTATAATTGCTTAAGGGTCCAAGACAGGATATCATCAAAACAGACACAAAGCATTTACCTTTATCCTGCTCCCTAAAATAGTGCACCATACAGTTACCCAAATACCCTAAAGACTACTCTCACGGACAGTCCATAAAAAGTGTCAACATTTTAACAGCTGAGAGAGAATAATCAAGCCATCCATGCTTCTTCTGCAGTAGATTAGATAGACAGGTACCTTCCTATAAGGAGCAGCAGGAAGTCCAGGGAAAGAATAGATCATTCCATTTTATAAAAATCTGACAGGAAGTATAACATTGATTATTTTGTCTACCATAACTCAATAAGCCATTTCCTAGATACATTTTGCTTACAGGAAAACACAAATGCTTCCCACTCATTATGTTCATTCTGATTTCATTCTGTCATTTCTCTTACTCTAGGTATTGCTCTTTTTACCATATGCTCTAGTCATTTCCCTTCTATCACTACCTTGCACTCACCAGGTCTGTATTCTTCACGAGCTGAATTTATCTGTACCTCTGTTTCAGCGGAATTTTGCAGTTTCTGTGTTACCTCCTCAGCTGTCTTTTTAGTGTTACTCAGAACAATGATTAAACTATCATCATCCGCCAGAGAACCCTTAGTGCTTGTAAGTCGGAACAGAAGGTTATCTTCTAGCTCTTTCATCCTCCTTTTGTTTAAAGTCACATCTTCCATAAGATCTGTTCTTTCTTTCTCTAATTCCTGTTGAAATACATGGTAATAATTGGAAAAAAAAGAAAATAAATCAAAAGCAAAATACAAGGTACTTAGTTTCAAAAGCACTATTCCTACTGAAATAATGGACTTAGTTTCAAAAGCACTATTCCTACTGAAATAATGGAAGTCTAGAATAACTGCACTAACGTGCAGAAAAAATTCCAGTGGTATTTCTAACAGCAATCTTCACCTCATTATCATATTTAGTTCTTTTTCTTGTCACTGTGCAAAAGGTATAATGAAACATCATCACCACCAGCTAGAAAGGATTTATTGGGATTGTTGTCATAGAGTAATCTAAGTGTCAAACAATGTAGAAGATGTGGAAATAAATCCAATGATTCTGATAAAAGCTGATGAAATAAAAGACAAAAAAAAATGCTATTAACTCAGTTTTAATCATCTGATGTCTAATGGAACTGAAGAAAAAAGCAGGTAGCAATTACAAGCAAGAGAAGAATTATTTAGGCTTCATGAAGCAGAAACAATTTTTAAAAGTATAGCATTAAAAGAATGTTAGCATTCAATTAAATAATTATGCTGAAAAATCAGACAAATTAAATTTCATGTTTGGCTGAGTACAATTTAAAAGGTTAAATATGTTTTAGAGTGCAACATATTTAAACAAAAGAAAGCTGTTTTCCATGCAAGAAGAGCCCAAGAAACATGTTGGAAACAGAATGACCAAAATAAAACAAGTGAAGCAATGCTGGATTTTAAAGTGAAAATCCATCTATTAAGCTTTAAAATTCTTTGTGCAGATTAGAAAGAGTATACACTTGAAAGTTTTCTCCATGTCTTCAAAAATTTCCAGTTATAGTATCTAGAATGCAAAAAAGTAAGCTAAGTTGCTATATACACAAACAGAAGGAACTTGCACCAAAGAAGCTATTTCAAATTTAGTGTTGTCAAATTGGTTTCAGATGTTGACCTCACTTCACAAGCTTCACCAAAGAATGCTCATTCTTTTTTAATATTATGTAATAAAGCTGCTAAATAGCTTTTATGGCTGTCACAAAATTATTCACAAAGGCAAGAATTTTCATCAACTGTGTGCCTTTCCCCACCACAAACCTAGAAATACAAATGTAAAAATTTAAAAGGCTTCAAATTGTACTTGCATACCATAACTCCACTACTAATTTGTCATAACTATTTCTAACATGCTAAATAAGAAATTTGTTTTGCAAGTTACATAACAACCAGTGTATCAAAGCAAACAATCATAATTAAAACAGTGTAAGTTATATCTCATTCAGACATATATCAAGTTACTCAAAGCCAGATGTTCTAAGAAATAAAGATAACCTGTAAACAGATAGACCAGCTACCCATTTGACATTCTTATGCTACCCACTGACATTCTTACACTTAGCTCACATCTTACAGATTTGTTTAACATTCTGGAGGAAAAGAAGAAATCAGTATCAGTATTCTTCCCAGTAATCAATATTCTTATAAATGTATGACATACAGATTCAACCAATGGGCATGCCAGACTGCAAGAAATTGAAAATCACACTTTGCAGAATCCTTAAATGGTGCGCTGTAAAGCCTCTTTTCCTCACAGCACATCTACAGCTCATTCGTTCTTGGGGCAGAACGATATTAGAGACAGTGGAATGGGAAGAAAGATACAGATCTACATATGCATGTTGAAGAATAGTAACTCTCCCCCATTTTGTTCACTGTGCTAAAGTCACAGCGAACAAAACATTCACTGCTTTCCCCTCATCCACAGTGTCAGTTTTTTCATCAGAGAATGCAATAGAGCTGGGTTAGGCACAATCTGCCTTTGATAACTGGTGGCTCTCTTTCTGCTTGCTGTCCCTCATGTGCTTAGAATAAGTTTGTAGGAGAATTTGTTCCATAACTTTTCCAGGTACTGAAGTGAGGCTGACCAGAATGTGGTTATCAAGATATTCCTTGCTTTTCTTGCAGACAGGCTGGAGTTATTAAGAATTTTTCCTGACTGCCACAGCCTTTCAAAGATGATAGAGACCAGAATCCAATGGCATTAGCCAGATCTTTCAGCACCATAAGAAACATCACATCTTGTCCCACAGACTTGTGTTTGTCTAATGAGCTTAAGACATCCTTAAAGCCATCTTCTACTGTGAATATCACCCAATTCTTACAGACTATAATAGACCTGGGGACCTAAGAGGCCTGCTGGCAAATCTTACCTGTGGAAATTGAGGCAAAAAAGACATTATGTTCCTCAACTTTCTCTATAGCCCCTGCCGCTAGGTTCCCTGCCTCATGGAGAAATGGCACCAAATTTTTTTAGTCTTTCTTCTGCTGTCAATGTTTTTCTTGTTCTTCACCTCCCTCATTAGTTTAAGGTCCTGCTGAACTTTGGCTTTCCTAACTCCATTCCTACATGTATAGGCAATGTCCCCGATTTCACCTTCACAGTACTTCTTTTTTGTGTCTGAGCTCAGTCAAGAGTTCCTATGTTCAACTGTGCTGGCCTTCTGCTATGTTTGCTTTAATGTATTGGAGAAGAACGAGTATATAAAGGAATTATTCAGCATTCAGGCTGTGAAATTAAACACAGTGAAAATACTACGGGGAAAACAAAATGCCAACAACTCAACAACAGTTCTGACAGCATAGGCAGTGACTCAATCTCTCCATAAAAATATAGATACCTGCATTTCAGAGATCTCAGCTAGTAGAAATGACCACTAGAATGCATTCTCTGATCCATTTTCAATGACTATTTCTGTTGGTAGCAAAAGATGAAAAAACATATGCCTGCTGATGTGCGTTTGCCTCAGTGATCAAAAAGAAACTGTGATGACTGAAGGAATCTGCTGATAAAACAACTGTCATCCAGAGGAGTATATTGTGTTGCAGGACTCAGAAGTAAAGTTTGGCCATAAGGCTTTGTGAATATACACATCATGGCATGTTTCAGACAGTGATAATGCCATTACATAGTGAGTTGACAATCTGTCACTGGTTGAAGTGAAGCTAATAGAGCAATAAAGCCATCCAACAAAATGCTAGTTTTCACAGAATAAGCATGGTTTCTCTTACGAGCTCTATTGACTGATCAGGGAGGAAATGTAATTACTTCACATTAACAAGGTAACTCAAGCCAGTAAGTAGGAAAGTCTTACATTAAATAAAATAAATAAATAAAAATAAACAATCATAAGACCTCAATAGCTTCCAAAGTACAGGAACACATTCCTCTCCAGTGAATGTAAACTGGAACCATCACCAAAATTTTAGTAAATATAGTAGTAGATTCACAGTGTTAAAGATGCATAGATTCTCTTTTGATCTCAACATTGGTTGACTTTATAGTCTGAGAGATCGAGTGTCCAGTAATTTTAAAGATACCAACCAGCATCCAGAGCCACTGGTGGCATTTTTGGTATTGCCATTCCAAACTTGAACTTCCTTGACTAATATAGCTACATTGTCAAATTAATTTGTGAGCCCATCTCTCCTTAAATTAAGGAAGTAAACTGAGTCCTTTGCAACAGTTTATGCTGTCATGAGCTCTACAGTGTTTAGATAGAAGGACATGAGTTTCTGTTCAGGATTATTTTCCTTTTCACAGATCATGCTCATGATGTTATATGTCAGTGAGGCAGGAAAAATAAAGTGAGTACCATTGCAAGAAAAAGACAAATAGAAACTTCAGTCATTTTTCTTCCAAGACAACTTTTAAACCATTCTAAATAGGTTATAGTAACATCACAACAGAGAGAGACAGAAAGTTACTCTCCAAGTTGGGAAGAGGAACAAATTAAAATGAAAGTGAATCCTTCCACAGGTAAAGACATAAAGTCAGGAGAAAGATGGAATTCTTTCTTTTACCTGTTTCTCTGTCAGAATGACTCTACCCAAGAGTTGATTTTCAAGACCTTTCATGGTCACAGTAAAGTCAATGATGGAGGTTCGAGCACTAATTTCAGGAGAGTAACCCGGGTTTGGCAGTTTTGTGGTAATGTAAAGTCTGAAGCCATTCATCACATCTACTTCTTTGTCACCAACCTTCACCTTAAGGAAAGTATGAAAAAGAAGTCTTGAGACATCAAGATCCAGTACACAGTCTTTCAGGTATTGCATGTAGAAACAAATGTTATATTTTTCTGTTCAAAAGCCCAAACATCCAGCTTAAAATTACAGGCCTGATGCAAAGAATTTGTTGAGAATATCCATGAAACACTTTAACTGACATGTTCACATATTCTGTTGATTCTGGTTGATTTTCATCATTGCACATCCCAAATTAAGAGCACAACAGCAAGCAAATGAGAATCTTGGTACTTTCTTCACTTAAAAGTTATCATAAACAAAGGGATAAGAAACACTATAGGTTAAATATCTTAATTATTTGTGAACTTGAACTCTACTTTGCATCAGTGCTAATCAAGTGTAAATTACTTTTAACATTTTAGAGGCATATATTTAACAGTAATTATTTTGTGGAGGACAGGGAGGACATTGTTTCCAATTGTTCGGTCATTTATTTTGTTTTTACCTTATTGGTGGAACCTGATTTAATGAAATTTCTTTCCAAAATATTATCTAATGCTGGGTCAAGCTCTTCTCCAACATCTTCTATCAAAAGAGGTCTTCCAAGAGAAAGGCTGTCTTCTAAGTGATTTCTAAAATACTTGTGATTCATAGAAGTGATCTAAAAATACAATTGCGGAGCTACATGTTAAGTTTTGTCTAAATACCAAACATTTTGCTTCTTTTACATTTAAAGATTATTTCATTTTATTCAGATAAATTACTGACAAGAACAGTCCTATAGCTTAATCAAGGCAAAGATTGTGACTACAAGAAAAGATTAGTTTCAGTGTGTTATATTTTCAGATGTCATTGAATGCAAACAGCTAATTTCCAACTGCAGGAGTAAAACAACACTCAGCATGTAAAGTTTTGATATCCTACAAGTGAAATGAGACCAGATAGTCACAGAATCTTCTGTCAGCCACAGCTTAATCTTGGATAATTTCCTCAAACCTAACTGCAGCAAGGCCTATTCCAAGATTAGGGCTTTTTCCTTGAAAATTAGTATTTTATATTGAGTAAGCCACTAAGCAGCCTTTCCTTTAAAAAATAATTGTAAGTACAATTGTGATTAATTTTCACCATGTACACAAAGCACATTCAGCTTAGTTTGTTTTCAACTCCAAAGTTAATCATCTGTTTTTTTTCCTTTCTAACATGACTAGCTAGGCAACCATTTCAAGAATTTCACACTGACAGAAGAATCAATAATAATGACAGGAATATCCTATTAATACTCTCAGATCCAATTCATTATCATCCATCATCATTATTATCTCCTCTGTCTTTTTTAGGGATAGCTTTTTATAAAAATTGTTTGTTGGTGGAATTATAATTGCAGCAAACAAAAATTTTCTTCCTTGTACTTTCCAGATTGATTTGGTGTATCTTGCCTCAAACTATATGTTGGGGTAACACTGTATTCAATACATTTGCAGAATATTTTGCATGGATTAGACATCCATGCTAAGACAACACAAATTATCAATAGTTTCTGATTACAAGAAGGTAACAATACCACACATTGCATTCTCATTTTTAAACATTGATTTGAATTTGTACTAATAATTTGGTTTTTTTGTCATGTTTATAGTATTGTGGAATTGTGCTTGAGCCTTTATCAGACATTATCCATCCAGTTTATTTTCCAGTAGTTTATAATAAAAATGAATTCATTACACAAACTGAGCCACTTGTATTCATAAGATTCAGATATATGTTTTCATATTTAGCCAAGTCTCTAATCCACCAAAATATATCCAAAGATGTCTTTTCTCACATAAAAACTGCTTTTTAATTATTATTTGAATCACAGATTTTCCACGTTTTGTCAGCTGAGGGTTTCTAGAGGCTATGAAATCACAAGCATTCCTATTACCTGAAGTTCATTTTTGCCTTCCTTGTTCTTAAGCCAAATTTTACCCTGTGCCTGTGGATCAATTAATAAAGGATAACGAGATGCTTTAGTGACAATGATTCCATTCTGTATGGATAATTCATCATTTGGCAATCCTTGCAGGTTCCATTCACTAATAGTAGGAGCATCAGTCAACATTTCTATGAGGTTCAGGTTGTTACCAAAGGGAATTTTTCGGGCTTTCATTTCCTTTTGCCAGTCATTTAATAGCAGATTACGGAACTCTTCATTAAAAGGACCAGAGTAGGATAGAAATGCTGTAGCCAACAGCGCATCACCTGAAAATGGAAAAGGAAGAGAAAAGAAGAAAGAAAAGGAAAAGGGAAATAAAGAAAAAGAAAAAAATACATATAATTTTGCAAATTCTATTCATGATGGAGACTCCTTCTTCTCAAGTTTTTAATGTTTTTGATGGTAAATGGAAGAATGTCCTTTGGCTCATAAAGATGACAAGTGAGCTTCTTTCCCCAGGATCATTATGTAGTAAAGCAATGACACATTCCACTAGATAACATATTTACATTACCTCTTCAGTGCAACTCCAGGAATCAAGAGAAGAAAATGTTAATACAACACATAGTATTGGCTTTATGTGGCAAGGTTTTGATAGCAGGGCACTGCAGGGACAGCCTCATACCAGAAACAGACAGTTAAACTGGCTCCAACAGCTCCACTGCCATTCCATTTCCAAGTGTTCATTTATAAAATTAAAAATTACTTCTACGAAATAGTTTCATGAACATTAATAACTGCATTTAAAATTACTGACTTCTATATTTAAAAGTCAGTATCACTGAATATTAGTCTTCATTTCTTCCACATGTATTCTGTTATACATATTTTACTGGTACTTTCTAACATTTCACTCTATGGACTACTGACTACAAACATCAGTCAAGTTAAAATATCAGTGTCACAAGTATGTACTGCATCTTATGCAAGTAACATCTTCTGCACAGCATAAATAGAGTATTGTATTGTATGATTTATTTAAATATAAACTTCAGCCTCATTGCACACTTCTCCTAGCTTTGTATAAATAGGAAAATTAATAACAATTGCCTTAATTTTAGCAATGATAAACTTGAACTACAAAGGAAACATTTGAAATTCCAAATGTTTTTAGTTTCACTACACAGTGGCAATTCAACCCACTGACTTACTTCCAAGATCAAGGGTGTGGACAAATGCTTACCCACTAGCCTCTTGGTTTGCAAGGCAAATTCTTTACTCTGTTTCGTCCATCTCTCTTTTTCACCTGCTAGACCACTTATTAGACTTGAAGCTGTTTGCATTTTATGCCGGCAACGGTCAGCATCTTCAAGCAAGGCCTATATAAAACCATAAACCAAGAAATATGGTTTACAGCTTTGTATCTGATAGGCCACAAAAATCTCTACATCCAATGAAACCAGCATAACAACAAGACAGAAATTTATTTTCAATTACATATCGTATCACTTTATGGATTAGGAGGGAAAGTGAGAGGGAAAAAGAATATCAGAACCTACTATGAACGCCTGTCATAAATATGGTTCAACTTTTTAATATTTCTTCTCATAACTTTTGTGTTGGTGCATATGTTCAAGCATAGGTGAAATGCATGGTACCTATTAATCATGGGAAAATCTGCCCAGTCTTTCAAATACACTATACATTGAGATCATATATTAATGAAACTTGATGTTACAGTACTAGGCACTAAAATAGCACAAATTAAATACTTTTTGAAGGGATAAGAGAGAGGAACACGAGGAGAGAGGGATCCAGAGTGGCTATTTTCCAGTGTCTATCAATGCTTTTCCCAAGGAATAACGAAGAGTTATAAGGGGATACATTATGTTTTGCTCAAAGCAAGGGTCACAGCCATCTGTTACAGCTTCTTTTCTGCAAGGATATGTTCACCTGCTTTTCTCTTGTGGCTTTTTCATACTCTCCCTGTACAATATCTAATTCTTCTTCCTTGGCACCCAGTTCTTCTTGAGCTTTCTGCAGATCTAACATAGCAGTGGTTAGGCGATTCTCCTGGATCGCTAAATTAGCCTGTGAAGTAAATAAATAAAGAAGTACATTCCCACATAGAACATGTC
Organism: Numida meleagris; assembly: GCF_002078875.1. NCBI lineage: Eukaryota > Metazoa > Chordata > Aves > Galliformes > Numididae > Numida > Numida meleagris. Next base: position 74,861,442 of record NC_034410.1, on the reverse strand, counting down.
AAAGCATTTGCTATAATGTATGTCAAAGTTCCACTGCACTGTATTTCAAAATCAGTAGAGATTTCATGATTCATTAAAATCTTTTATTTCATTTCTTCAATAAACTGACTCCTTGCAGGTAGCTGTAGTTAATTAGTTGCTCTAACATGAATTAGAAACACCAACAGAAAAATTTCAGGGCAAACCAGTCCTTTCCCATCTGACACAAAAGTTGGTCTGAACTGATCTTTAGAAAGACCAGTGTCACCAAAAGCTTAGTCTAATGAAAGATACTACAACTAGCAACAAATTTTCCTTCATTCTTGGTCATTGCCATTACAGCTACCCCATGTAAAAATCATGCCAGATCATGTTCTTCCTGATTTTCATTCTTACCTTTCAATGACTATTTAGGTCTGTTGTTCTCTAAATAACACTGATGAGTAAAGTCTCTGTACAGTCTCCTTATGAACTGAGATGCTGAATATCAAAAGAAATAGATCTTGAGTTGTTTCTTACTTACGATAAAGCAATTGCAACTGTGAATTAAACTAGATGGCTGCTTCAGCCCTCCAATTAAGAAGGAGCCCAGAGGCGTAAAACTGCATCATCTATTTAATGATCTTTACAGCCTGAAGTAGTAGTACATTTGATGCATAATTCACAGTAGAGTTACTATTTTCAACATAATAAATTCCTAGAGGCATGCACCAATTGGAATAAGACAGCTGATATTTCCAGTAGATAAAATCCTCAGTTGCGCTCGGGTAGGGAGGAGAAGCAAAAGTGCGTACGTCACACTGATTAACACTTACCTTTAAGGGTAATACTTCTTTGTTGATGGAAAAAAATACAGCCATAGCTTTGGTCCATGAGCAAAGCCCAGCGACATTCCCACATACTCTCTTAGCTGTCTCAATGTTGTAGTCCACCATTTCAAAATAAGGGCTCAAAAGCTCTACTACTTCTTCATTAATTGTGTCCTTTGGGAATTGCTAAAAAAAAATGTATGTAATATACAAGTAATACAAGTAAACTATACATATATGTATTTTACTGCAAACATAACACTACCAGAATCAAAAAAGTTAATTAAAAACAGCTAATATGAAGTTGTCTGTCTCGTGCATATCTGGGAGATTGCCAAAGACATTCTACTCTGTCTGTCTTCTTGTAAAATTGAAAAATTTTGCCTTCATTTCTGGTCTTCTTTATCTTATCTTATCTGTTACTGTTACACAACTAGCAGTCAAGTATAAAATATCACTGAGATTCTCTTTGAAATTCCATTTCCCTTAATACGGAATAAATAAAAATCTTCTTAAAGAGAAGATTAATGGACACACATTCTATGAGATAGTCCTTTCAAAGACCAGCCAGCTATCTTCCCCTTAAATTACCTTATCTCATTAGTACAATGTTTCAATTTTAATAATTGTTTTGACAGTCTCTTTTTTTAAAAACAATGGCTTTTCTATTTTCAACCCCATAGCTTCCAACTTTATACAAGAAATTTATTTTGATCACCAAATTCTATTCAATTATCTATCTTCAATGATTTATTTACAAAGAATAATAAATGTGTATCATTGAAACTGAAATATAGCTGTTCCCTGAAGAACAAATAGGTTTATTTATGCACAAACAATTAAACATTGAAGACCTCCAGTAAATTAAAAATCCTCATATGAGTAGATGCAACATGAACATCACACAAATAGCATCCATGGTACTATGAACCATACAAAGTTGGTCAGGCCATTCATCTGTGATTTCCCACTGGATCGGAGACAGATTAAGTAAACTCAGTGTGATTATAAATATAGAAATTTACTACTATGTAATAAGGAAGTTTTAACCAAAATATACACTTCATGAGTTGTTTATGAGAACATTATTCCTCCAAATGCAGAAATCAGGTTATTATGTTCAGTGGTTCAGCACAACATATAAGCTATTCTCAGAGTAGATTAATACTAATATTAGTAGTTGAAAACATGAACTAGCATAGATTTATTCACCAAATACTCATTCCATTTGTACAGACATGATATAAAGCTGAAAATTCAAAATTTCAAAAAATTCTGATTTTATCCATCCTAATAATCACTGATTTTTGTATGCCACTAAACAAATTACAATGCTCAAGAGTTAGGAAAAACAAAGATATTTCCAATCAGCTCTAAGCAAACAGGTAAGTAAGAGCTGTTCAAATGCTTAAAGCCTTGAATCATTTGTCATTGAAGTTAATTTCGTTTCCTTACTTAGGAGAAGCTATAACTGACTTATGACCTGACTTTCCCAGATGGATTTGAGTTTATTTCATTATATCATACATTCAAACCCTTGACATTTCAGACTTCTTGTGTGCCTGACTTCCCTGGCAAATTTGTTCTCCTAGGAGCACCAAGGGAAAGACTTTTCCCAATTTTCTTAAATTAAAATAATACTAAACAGAAGGTTACACAAATACCTGTAGGTTCTGTAAAAAGTTCCCTGCTGTCATCAGTTTCAAAGATTCTTGCCATGATGGGGTGGTACAGCTCTTTTCCTGATCAATTTTTACATTGTTCAGTTTTCGCTGGAAAAGCAGTAACACACAGTCCATGATACGCATAATAAGGTGAGGAGGTCGACCAAGGGTTCGGACTGTGGCAATATCTGTAGGCTTTATTGTCTACAAAAACAGCAAGATAGCAATACTTTGAAATTTTGTCTTTTTTTTTTCTATTTTAATGCAAACCTATTCACAAGGAACTCAGTCTAAAAAGGAAAACGCATTCTGTTGACAACTGGTAAGTGAAGGTGAAGGAAGGGAACCGGTGAGAAGGCCTCATATATATATACCTTTGAATTTTCTGCTTTATAGTTCTGGACAAGTTACTCATGTAGAAGTAAGCCTCTGAGAAAATTAAATAAATTGTAATTATGTATGAAACCTGTGTCTTATTAAATATGGCAAAGTCAGTCAAGGGTGCAAATCTAACGCCATAACTTGTATGCTCAGTTACTGGCATAATATCAACCTGCAGCACAACATATCATAGAATCACAGAATGGCTTGTGTTGGAAGGGACCTCAAGGATCATCAAGATCCAACCCCCCTGCCACAGGCAGGCAGGGCCGCCAAACTTCACATCTAATACTAAAACAGGCTGCCCAGGGCCCCATCCAACCTGGCTTTGAACACCTCCAGGGATGGGGCATCCACAACCCCTCCAGGCAGCATGTTCCAGCACCTCACCATTCTCACAGTAAAGAACTTCCCCCTGATATCCAACCTAAATCTTCCCTCCTTCAAATTAAAACCATTTCCCCTTGTCCTGCCATTATCTACCCTTGTAAAGAGTTGACTCCCCACCTGTCTGTAGGCTCCCTTTAGGTACTGGAAAGCTACAATGAGGTCTCCATGCAGCCTTCTCTTCTCCAGGCTGAACAAGCCCAGCTCCCTCAGCCTGTCTTCATAGAGGAGGTGCTCCAGCCCTCTGATCATCTTTGTAGCCCTCCTCTCGTCCCCCTCCAACAGCTCCCTGTCTTATTTGTTTTGGGGGCTTCAGACCTGGACGCAGTACTTTAGATGGGGATTCACGAGGGCAGAGAAGAGAGGGACAATCACCTCCCTCTCCCTGCTGGCTACCACTCTTCTGATGGAGCCCAGGATAACATTTGCTTTCCGAGCTGCAAGAGCACACTGCTGGCTCATGTTCAGTTTTTCATCCACCAGGACCCCCAGGTCCTTCTCTGCAGGACTACTCTCAAGGATTGCTCCTCCCAGTCTGTATATATGCCTGGGATTCCTCCGGCCCAAGTGCAAAACCTTGCACTTTGCTGTGTTGAACCTCATTAGATTCATCCGGGCCCACCTTTCAAGTCTGTTGAGGTCCCTCTGAATGACATTCCTTCCACTGTGTCAAATACACCACTCAGCTTGGTGTCATCAGCAAACTTGCTGAGAGTGCACTCAACTCCATTGTTGAAGTCATTGACAAGGATGTTAAAGAGCACCAGTCCCAAGACAGACCCCTGGGGAACACTGCTCGTTACCGGCCTCCACCTGGACATAGAACCATTGATCACCACCTTTGCCTGCGGCCTTTCAACCAATTCCTTATCCACCAGGTGGTCTACCTGTCAAATCTACATCTCTCCAATTTGGACATAAGGATGTGGTGGGGGACCATGTCAAAGGCCTTGCACAAGTCCAAGTAAATTACACTGGTTGCCTTCCCTTTGTCCAGCAATGACATCATTCCATCATAGAAGGCCACCAGATTGGTTAGGCATGACCTTCCCCTGGTGAAGCCATGCTGGCTGTCTCGGATCACACACTCATTCCTCATGCGATCTAGCATGTCATCCAGGAGGATCTGTTCCATGATCTTCCCAAGGACAGAGGTGAGATTCACCAGCTTGTAGCTCCCCTGGTCCTCCTCACTCCCTTTTTTATAAATGGGAGGTGACCCTTTTTCCAGTAACCCGGGACCTCACCTGACAGCCACGACTTTTCAAATATGATGGAGAGCGGCTTTTTTAACATCCCTCGCCAAGTTCGGTTCTGCCTGTGCCTTGGCTTTCCTGATCCCATGTCTGCAAGTCCAGACGGCATCCCTGTATTCTTCCCAGGTGATACACCCTTGTTTCCAAAGCTTGTATGTACCTTTACCCTCCGTTTGCCCATCAGGTCCTTGCTAAGCCATGCTGGTTTCCTGCCTCCTCTGCCCGCTTTCTTATTCAGAGGGACGGAGATCTCTTGTGCTCTCAGAAAGTCATCTGACAATCGAGGAGTTACACAGTACATCTGACACCTTACATGTTTTGAAAGCACATTTTCTTAGGGGGAAAAGATGTTATACTCAGTCCAAGGTTTTAGTACTAACCTGTAAGGCTGCTTCTGCCTCTTCCAAAGCAGGCTTAGCAGCTTCTAATTTTTCTTCAGCAACAGCTTTGTCAACTGAGATGCTGTCTACAATAGCTTGGGCTTTGTCTTTCACTTTCTGAACTTCAGCCTTCACTTTCTCAGCAGCCTGTGCTTTTACAGTAACTTCCTTCAATACCTAGAATGAAAATTCACAAACTACATATTAAATAAAATACCTTGCTGGAAGAATCTATATTTTTTTGTAACATTTGATCTGTTGAATTCAATTTCCAGAATCAGAATGTTAAAAAAAAAGATGGGTTTTGTTCTCACTTTTTTAAGCTTCCATTGTCGCTTTTTTTCCCATAACCTAACTTCTTTTTACACAAAAAAGTAAAAAAATCTAAGTGCAATATACTTTAAGTCTGTACATACCATGTCAGCTTTTTCATTGGCAATCTGAAGCTCCTTTTCTTTTACCTCCAGCTCTTTGCTTAGAGCAGCCACTGACTCAGAGGCCTCTTTCAATTTTTCCAGCCCAGTATTAACTCTGGAGTTAAAAAGCAAAAATAAAAATAGGAAGTACATAATTCCTTCTATAATTTACACTCTCCTTTTCAAATTATTGGAAGATATTGGATATTCATTGGTAGAATGAATCAGATGGACTGAATACCAAAAGATGTCTTACACAAAACATAAAATTTGTTCAGAAACTTCCACACACACTTCTGTTGTTTTCAGAATCAAGAAACAATAAACAATTATCTCAAGAAAGTATAAGACATGAAATATTCCACACTTCTAATTCAAAGTTAAAGCCTTTATTATCACATTAAAATCCTATATATTGGCTCCATTTATTTCATTAACCCCACTGAGCTCCAACCTGATACTCACAGGTCTGACTCAGCAGAAAGCATTTTGTGATCACTAGGATACTGGTAATTTTTTAGAAATTCTGAGACTTCTCAAATCACTATTTCTTGTTTGAAGAGGATATTCAAAAGATTAATAAAATCAAAACATCAAAATAAAGACCAAGCAAGAGAGATTAACAGGAAAATAGCACTGAGATAACACTTCTCTCACTGAGTATTAAAATGCCTTCAACAGTGTTTTCTTTCAACCAAAATGTAAGTACTCGTATACAGACTCTTCAAACAAGTTTATGTGTAAGCTAGGAAAATAGATTTGGAACAGCAGAGACAGAAAGAATTACAGATGTAGCAACCGCGAAGTCTACACAGGACAGGAACAGGTTAAAAAAATATATAACATATAAAGACTGACCTTTGCTAAAGTCCTTCAGTCTATGCAATTAAGGTGAAGTGAAACAAATTGATGAGTATGGAATAATCTGGTGCATTTTAACTTCAGAAGGTATAAGGCTGGGCTGGATATCTCCCCGTTTTAAAAGTCTTCATTGATACCATGAAGATTACTAATTCAATTTGATTTTGAAGCCAAAGAGCATTTCAATGTGAAATAAATTAGTCTGAGTATTGTTTAAAGACTTTCAGGTCTTTGTGACAGTCTTTCACAATCAAGAAGATAGGTTTTCTTAAGTGTGATGCCAACTGATACACTAAATGCTAATTTTACATTCTAGTTGAGCATTTCTGACGTGAGGTTAAATCTGCTATAAAAACTATAGTTTTATAGTTTAATAAAGTGTCTGAAAAGGAGAATTAATATATCAAAAACACTAGATAATCCATAAGCAAAGGCTCAATAATCTAAGTTACACTATGTTCTTTTTACCTGTTCATATCAGAAAAATACAAGTGTTTAACAGGAAAACAGAAGTTGTTCTCAGGTAAATCAAATTTTATTGTGAATTTGTTATCAGGTAACATGCAGATGTTTTCATTTATTCATTAAAAATACATGTTAATAGTCCATATTTACCTCTTTCCACCACCTTGTTCTTCAGTGCATCACTACCAGGTAGTGATTTAAGCTATGTGTCAAGAGCATCTCTAATATTTGTTCAAGTAACACCTTTACATTATTTTAGGAAACCTCAAAGAACACTTTTGCTATGCAAAGAGACCAGGCAGGCATTGAAATAAGTACATCAGAATATATCTGAGGGAGAAAACAACAAAAAGACAGTAGTAAACTGAGCATTATACCTGTTTGCTAATGTCTGCAGTTCTGCACGTTTTTCTTCGTATGTAGTTTTATAACCCTGAATAAAAGACAGATAAGATTTGGGAGTCACGTGTGTAGAACGTCTATATCTTTGGAAGTAATCAGAACACTTCTCCGCCACTCCATCCTGGAATGAGCCCATACACTGCACAATTTCTCTCTTTGTCTCAGCAGTGCAGTCCATATCATAGGAGGACAGGAAATGTTCAGATACTTAGAAAAAGAAGAAAAGAATAAATGTAAGTAAATGTTCAGGAACTACTTTTAGTTTATAAACAAAGCAATCAATATTCATACTCCTTATCATGACAAGCAGAAGTATTTCACCTAACTTAAATCTTCATCTCATAACAGTAATTGATCTGTCCACCACTTACTCATGTATATTTAGTTCAATATGTGTCTAAACTTTAAACAGCATTACACTTTTAACACTTCCCTCTCCAATATTTTGTCATTTAAATGATAGTATTGATTACACACACCAGGTAATAGCTCCAGAGAAGAGAATACCTCTGGAAGTGAAGTCTTTATACTAAGGTTATTGGCAATCTGAGATTCATCTTATCGTTATCTTCTATAAATTCAATTTTGAACGTAAAGAAGAATTACCAGTCAGTTTATTGACAGCTGATACATGGGAAATACTATTACATTGCATCAATGAGATACAATGTCAAGTTCACATAGCTTCTGAAACCCTGGTCTTCCTCAGTCTGCACCAGGAGATTCTTAAATTATTCCATACATCTCTGTAAAAAACATATAGCCAAGGATCTGTTACCCTTTCATCTCCAAAACATACATCTACTACTTCTCTGTGAACCTGTCCAACTGCCAGCTACCATGAACTGGGGTAACCACAGCCTCCCTCTGTATGCCTCACCACACACATAGTCACCAAGTTTCTTTGGTGGTATTTTGCTTTCTTTAACAATGCTTTAAGTTATTTTTAAGGAGAATTTTTCTTCTTCATAGCCTTTCTTCTGTCAAAAACATTTTAACAGTTTAATACAGCAAGAAGAAAACATTTATATACAATTTTTCAACTAAGTAAATTTATTCTGCCAGTGTGCTGGCAAAACAAGCTTTGTTTGCATTCAAAAGAACTTCATGACCATCAAACTCAGAATTAAATATCCGCAAAGAAAAAACCTACACCTACCAGCCACTAGAGCATCCTTAGGCCACCGGCTGAACCAATCTATAGTGCATCCAGAAATGAGAGCAGGGAACTTCAAGGCCCTGTTTCGGAACTTTTCACCTACTGGTGAAAAGCAAAGAACCACATGAAGGTTCCGACAGACTCGAGTCATGAAGTAGTCATACAGAATCTCACTGGTTGGAGGTCTACGTGGATGATCCTTTTTGAAGGTGGGTATGAGGTCACTAAGGATTTCATCTATTTCATCACGAGCAAATAAGTTTGACACCTTTGAGAAAAGAGAAGGTTTTTTTCATATTGTAGGAGATGACCCAAAAGAGAATATATAAACATGCAATTGATTTATACATAGGCTTTCAGGAAGGAACACCCATTTCAGACACTGAAGTTTTTAGGACCTAACCCACTTCTTTCAACAAGAACGTTTTTCTGAAGTGACTCCATTAAACACACTGAAATCTAATTTGCTGTAAAAGTAAAATCCATTATTTCACATGAAAAATAAAGCAATTATAAAAATAAAATAAAATAAAAATAAAAAAAATAAAATACAAACAAAAAAAGTCATCCTACCCATTCTGAATGCAAATTTACCATATAAAAACTAACTGCACATTAATGAGATTCTTAATCTACTATATAGTTTTATTAAGCTTCAGTGATGTTCCATGAGTCTCAATATTTTTTATAATAGTTATCATGTCCTGGACAGTTTATCAACAAACTTAACAGGGTCTGACTAAGACAATTTCTCTGTATGGAATGATGATGCTCATTCATTAAAATAGATTCAGTTATTTTGCTTCAGAATTATAAAGTTAAAAAAGCAAATAAAAAGATCATGAGAAAGCATCCTACCTCTCCCGATGACAGAACATTATTCAGGTATTCCAAGAAAGACTCATCTTTGACCTCATTGTCTGTAAAGAGAAAACATATGCCCCTCCCTTGCAATCCTGAAGTTCTGTACAGAAGTTTCAGATCTTCCATCAAGTTTGAAGAGTTGTACGATCTACAGAAGAAGAGTCATATTAAGGTTCACTCCCTTTAAAAATGGTTTCTGGGTAAAACAAAAAGAACTAGAAAACTTAAATAAGAAACAATTTCTTGGAACTTTGTGGATGTATACCACCTACAAATGCATGTAGTACAGTGCAGGGTACTGTATAAAGACACAGTGTAAAGATAACTTTACACTGTCAATATTCCTTCTCACTCAGTGAAACATATGAAAAAGTTAACTACTCCAAAGAAGATAAAAGCTTAGACTCATCATAGAAAATCAATCAAATTTAGCCAGTCTGGAAGATTTTCATGACTTTACACTTTAGGCCAGACATGTCCAACCCGCAGCTCACAGGCCACCACATGTGGCCCAGCTCAGCTCACAATGTGGCCCGCACCCCCTTCTCCCATGTCATCATGGTGGTGGCTCTGCCTCGCCAAGCAGCCCAGCCCAGACACAGGACACAAGACACAGGGAAGACACAGTGCAGTGCTGACAAATAATATGGCACTGTGCAAGGAAATCATGTCAGTTTTCAAAGATTACAATTTTAAAAGACATTATATGCAGAAGTATGCTGCCAAATTCGATAAAAGTGTGTCATCTCAACAAAATATTTTTTAAAAAGTTAAAACTCAAGCAAACTGTTATAAAAGCTAGTCACATGATAGCAAATCTGATTGCAAAAAAAATCAAAACCATTTCCTGCTGGTGAGTTTGTTAAGTCTGTTAAAAAAAAAAAAAAACCAACAGATTTTTCTAAAATCTGTTTGTCTCACCAGACTGTAGCCAAGTGAGCTGAAGAAATAGGAAAATCTAACAAAAAAAAATTGAAGAGTAAAGCTGCTAATTTCAAACTTTATGCTTTGGCAATAGATGGAAGTACTGATGTTGCAGATACAGCTCAACTTGCCGTTTTCATTTACAGGTATAGGTAACAAATATAATGACACTGAAGAAATGGCTTATTTGGTGCCACTGAAAGACATAACTAAATTTCCTGATTTGTATGAAACAGTAAAAAAAATAGCTACTGATGGTGCCCCAGTGATGTTGGTAAAAAAGAGGGACTTATAAAATTAATAGAAGAGGACACAATTACCACCAGTACCTCACATTTCATGAAATATCACTGCATCAGATAACAAGAAAATTTACATGCAAAAAATTTAAAAATAGATAATGTCATCCCAATTGTCATCAAAGCTGTGAATTTTGTAAAGTCCAAGGGGTGAATCATCACCAATTCTACAAGTTCCTTAGGAGTATGGATACTGATTATGAGGAACATCATTTGCTTTTCTGAAGTAAAGGTAAAATGCTATAAAGATTTTGTGATCTGCAAACTGAAATCAAGCCATTTATGGAATCAAAAGGAAAATTTGTGCCAGAACGTGAAGATTAAAAATGCCTCACGGATTTAGCATTTTTGGTGGATTTCACCACTCATTTAAATGAGTTAAGCATGTGTATTCAAGGTGAAAATCACCTTATCTGTGCTATGTTTCAGACAATAACAGTGTTTGAAATGAAACTTAAGTTATGGCAAGCTCAAGTTACAGCAAATAATTTCATGCATTTTGATACATTGGCTAAACACAGCCCTATGAACAATAAAAAATACGCAGGTGTGCTTTGGTACAGGAATTTAAGAATAGGTTTCAAGATTTACAAAATACTGTCTTTTTTTATATTTGTGACTCCATTTTCAGTCAACATATATACATAACTTGCAAATTTTGTACATGGAATGTACAGAGTTGCAATCAGACATTCAACTGAAAGAAAAATTCAGTCATGTCTCTTTACCAGACTTTCATAAGCACCATCTTGCCAGGGAAAATATCTCTTGCTTCATAGTCATGCCTTATTCATGTCATCAATTTTTGGCAGTATTCACATTTGTGAACAATTATTGTCAAGGATGAAGCACAGGAAGAGTAATATTTCATTAAAAATCTCTGACAAACACCTTGAGGACTCACAAGAAATGGCAACCACTGCCATCAAACCAGCCAGATACATTAGTTTCACAAAAACAAGGTCAAACATCCCTCTAGCTTTATGTTTTTGCTGCTCTCTTTTTTTTATGTTTTAATAAAAAATACATTAAAAATAAATTTTATTACTTATTATGCATTAAATATATACATTAAATTTATCATATGTTTTACATGCCACCCAAGGCAATTCCTGATCACTGAATGCGGCCCAGGCAAGCCAAAACGTTGGACAACCCTGTTTTACGCAATAGCACTCAGCCCATGTCATGCTTATTCTTTCTCCCACTGCAGAGACTAGAAACCTGTTTTATTTATAGGAGAACTTCAGTGAGGAAGTACTTATTTGCTTAAATTTTAGTTTATGCTTACCGACTTAACATGACCTGGAATGTATCATAGCCAGATATGAACGATGCTAGTCTTGTCAAGCTCTGCTTTCCTGAGCCACCAACTCCAACTAAAAGAGCATTTCCACGAGGAGTACGAATCACTCGAGAAATCTGTATAAGATTACAGTCATTTATTGCTAAAACATGTAACAGTTGTACACCCAAAAATCCAGTGCTACTGCAATAATAAAATTATATTAGAAATGCAGAACAAGTCAAAATTTTAAGCTTGCATTCAAGGATTCCATACTACTATTAATATACCCTATGACCATTTTCACTTTGAAATATTTTCTGTAAATCTTCCAGTAGCAACCACTTTATTCCATCACTGCAAACTTTCAGCTATCAATAGAACTGCATTTCACACTACCAAAAAGCACAAACAAATCACAGTAGTGATGGGCTACCACAGTATGAAAGATTATTAAAATTGGGAACTAAATTATAATTTCCCCCATATAATACCCCTGAACAACTTAAGTAAGACTTTAGCCTTCTTCATTGTAGCCAGAAAAATAAGTTGTACCAGAGCTACTAAATTCAGGAAGAACCACACACTCCACAGTAGGTAAAAATATGGCCTTTATAATCAAACTTCTTATCAGTATAAATATTTTATATCTGCGGAAAATTCAACAAATAGATCCCCCTCTCCCACTTTGTTATATCTCTTTTAAAGTAGGAGGTTGTATTTACATACTACTCCACATTTCTCTTTGGTTTATCACAGTGTGCTGTAAACAAACAGACTCTTTACAATTCAGAGCAAATGCATTCTCAGTGCTGTGAACTGTGTGGAGAAGCTGTTCCACTCTCCACAGTCAAAAAAACACCAGAAAATCTGAAGATAGGTAGAAGACGTTGTCCTATGCTAAGAAAATATGCCCTTAGCACAAGAGAGGACCTTGCTCCATATCTCATCAATTGCAGTGAGCACATATTTGCAGCACAGAGCAGTCTGCACTCATTTCTGGAACAGCACACAGCCCCTCAAACAACCCAGCTGGTTAGCATCCAGTTTCCTCTGCACAAGCAATGATGAACAGCATTTGTTTCTGTTCTCTTTATTTTATTTGATGACTCTCTGATGCTCTTAGAATACCATCACGCCAATAAGCAGTCAGATACTTATTTACTTGCATTTCCTGTAACTGACTTTTTCTCACATTATTAAAAATAGGCATATAAAATTCCCACAGTTTTAAATCATATATGTCATTTATTACGCACAACATACTTGTTACTTTTTTCATAGGTTAACATTTACAAGAAAAGATAAAATGAAATGTGAACGTTTATTTTAAGCATAGCTAGTATTTAACCCATAAAAGTAAATAGATTTGAACACCACCCTTGGAATATTACTGATCACTTCAATTATGTCTTCTAATTCTCTTCCTGGCAGAGGCACACAAACTGTAAATTCAGAAGCTTTTTTCTCTGGTTAAGATATTATTCAACCTTAACTCATTTAAGTGATGCCATGTCAGCTCAGATTAGGCGTTACCTTAACTGTGTTCACTCATCTTTCTCTGACAGGCTGTCTCAAGTCTAGCTAAGGTGTAGAGCTCAGGGCTGTAGAGCTGTAAATGCTGCTTTCAAGAATATGGGATCAGAAAAGCACTATCTAATCATCTTATCCAAGAGAATGTTAAGATAATTATTCAGGTAGTTATCACCTAGCTAACCAGCAAAGCGATTCTTTAAGACAGAAAAGATAGGTTAAAAACAACAGCAACAAAAGATTGGAATAAAGCAGAAATTTTATAAGTGTGAGGATAATTCAACAATCTACCTAAAAATTTCCTGAGCAGAACATCATCTATTTTTCAGGTAAGACCTTAAAACAACTCTTATGAACTGACAAGAAGCCAAAATAACATTCAGTTTTTAAATTTTTATAAGAAATATCAAAAACCTCAATATGTCATTGAGAAATGGTAGTTTGTCTCAGTTAAAAAAAAAAAAGAAAAGAAAAGAAAAACCTCCTTCTCTTTTGTATGAAACCTATTCTATGTGAACAATCCTATCAAGCTGAGCTGTGCTAAAAATTATGGTCAGGTCCAATCGCTACTCAAAGGAATTTTCAAAGAAGAGAGCATACCGGGGATATACAAAGGAAGTTTGGAGTACATTTATTCCTGTTCTGCTGTGCATACTCCTTCATCAGCAACCAATTATGTCCTAACTTGATCTTTATTTCACTCATTCCAAAGAGAGGAAAAGCTCTTAGAAGAATTAATAAGAAGAAATGTTGAGAGAGAGTTAGAATACTTAGGAACATGATCTCAGTAGACATAAAAGATAGATATAAAAGAATGGTTCCATCTGAAGAAGAGCTGAGTTTTTAATACTTGGTCAGAAGGTGAAAGACAAAATAGCAAAAAATGATCTGCTTCAATAATAGAAGTAATTTGCCCTGATTCGTGCATACCTTCATTCATTTTTAAACACAACTGAATTAATACGTGCTGAGGACAAGTGAAAAACAGTAAGAGCAACAACAAATTGCAAACCAAGATTGTACCTTTACTAAGTGAACCATAGCATCCTCAAAGAAAACCAGGTCCATTCCAGTACCACGGACATTCTCATTGTATGTTTGTAAAAACATATTTAAACAATTCCGTAACTGATGAAAGCAGTAAACTGGCTCATAAATTTTGGGAATCTTTAAATCAACTTCATCTGATTTTTCACCTAGAACAAAAAGCACGTAATGGAACCTCAGTAGTTTAAATGACTGAGGGAGGTACAATGTAGGAATGAGCAAGGGAAGTTAACTAAAAGTCTCTGGACATTCAAAACTAGCTTTATTATACATAATATTTCATATTAGATATACATATGACAGTGCTGCCTATACTTTCCTATATGGAACAATAAAGTTCAGCTACTTAATTCTTAAAAAACGGCAAAAAAAACCCTGTCCTTTCTCTGCCTCTGAAACCTGAATAGTGAAAATCTGAAAATAACACAGATGCTAGAAGCAGTAGTAGCAATGGAGAATAAAGGTAAATAAATATTGTAGTTAAAAATCTATTTTTGTAAAAGAAAAACATTCTAAGCCGATTAAATCATTTCAGTGGTTAAAAAAATTACTACTAAAATGAATCATTCACACACACAAAGAAATGTACATTCACTGTGAAAAGGCATATATTTGCTTCAGCAAGGGATCTGAAAACCACAGAGAACTTTCGAGACACTTCCCAGTTGAGAGAAAAGGAGGAAATTGTGCTGCTATCTTGTATTTCCATTCATAGGCATCAATCATGCCTAAAGGAGACCTGCCTTAGACTAGTCAAAATTGTAACAGCAAATAGGATCACAGAATGGCAGAGGTTGGAAGTGACTTCTGGAGGTCATCTGGTCAAAAATCTAGCTTAGTCAGGGCCACCTAGAACCCAGGACCACATCTAAATGGCTTTTTAGCATCTGAATATTTGAATAATCCAGATGTAAATAAGTTTCTTAAAAGTTGAATGAGACATTTAAACAACTTACTCAGATATTGATAACGAACTAATAAGGAATACAGCAAGGAGTTAAACAATAGTGATGTTTTTACACTGTTGAACCATTTAAGAGAATTACGCAATTTAATTGTGTTCCTACAGTTTTAACAGTAATGAAAAAAGACAGCATGATCAAGTACCAGACCTAAGAAAGAGCAGCCATTTAAATTATTTACAGAGGCAGCAATGGTAATATATTGTTTTAAACTCTTCTCTAGCTCCAGGATTCAGAATTACAATTACTAAATTGTAACATCAGAATTTATTGATAAAAAACACATTTGAACAGCTTGAGGGTCTGTAGAACTCTAACACCTCTAATGATTTTTGTGACACTAAGGTCTGAAGGCTGATGTTTGGATCACTTCATCTCAGGTCTCTCAGGGACAAATACATTGCGATAGTACAAACCAAAGAAATACAGGGCATGTATGTCAACTTATTGCTAGCCTGAGCATAACATTGTTCAAAATTGATGTCAGATGAATATTCTATGTATTTAAGAGCTCAGAAATTCAGTTCTGGCTGTTATACTTCATCATAATGAGCAATACTGAATTCCATTACAGGGACAATTAAAACAAAATTACCATTTTTATGCTAATCTCGTAAAGCCAAAACAGGAAGAGGCTCTCAAGACTGCCAAACATACTGAAGACAAAACACACTCTTTCTAAACAGAGGCCTCCTACTTTGTACTTTCATAAAATTTCATTCCAGAAGGAATATTACTCAGGCAGGTATAGTTAAATAGTAATGAAAGAGTCTGAGAAATACATCCTTCTTTTCACATTCATTTTTCAGATCAATGTAATGCCTTCTAATTTAAATTTCCACACTAAAAGTCACTCGTCAGTCTCTCAGTATGTATTCTGACTTACATTTCAGTCTTCTCCACATTCTCACAGTTTCCATGTAATTTAAAGATGTATTTGGCTACCTTCTCACACCAGATTGATTTCTACTTGCATTTGATTCCTTTTACTGATATATTTCCTATCCTTTAGTCTCCTTTTGTCACTCCTTTCAACTTCAGTTATCCAAGGAGAGATTTAAGTATCATTTAACCAGTTATGCTAACCTTTTGTTGCTTCCACTACCCACCAATACAAAGGACATGAACAGATAATTGAATCATCCAGTAGTTTAATAATGACTTTCACCAAATCCCCCCAAAATCTTATTTTCCGTTCTTTTTTACTACTGAGAAATATTCCTGGGTTATTTAGCTAACTGGGTCTGCAGCACAATTTTTATTTGAAATAAACAAGGACATTGTTATAAGCCAGATGGATAATCCAAGAGGTTTTACTAGTACTCCAGAGAATTTGAAATAATACTAATTCATTACAAAATAATATACTGTGTATTTTCCAAAAAGTACTGGGTAAGCTCAGAACCGCTATTCACACACCAGATCTCTGTGTTAGCTAGAATGCTATGTTTTATCTAGTACTGCAACCCAATTCAAATCACTCATAGAACACTTCTTTCATCATTTTAGAATAAGCAGCTCATATTTGCTATTTGCCAGTTTTACTCACCTTGATGGAAACAGAAACAAGACTCTTCGATACAGATTATTTGGATATAAATATGGACTTAAAATCCCATAAGCATGTTCCAACAAATTATAGTATCTGGTAACATATGTAAGACCTACCTTCAAAGTCACTGGACAAGACAGCCACACTGTCAGTATACCCCTACTGTGTATTTTTAAATTGTATCCCTTTCCCTATTCCTGCCATCACAATGACTACCACAGTCCAAACTTACCAGTTCTTTGAGGTACATCTCTTAGGAAGTCAACAAAGAATGCATCAATTTCAGGATTCAGCAAAGCATGTTTTCCTTCAAATTCCTCCTCAATGAGTTTTGCCACAGCTGTGTCAAACCACTTTACATCTTCCAAGGTTGTGAAACGATCAGCAATAACACTCTTACATTCATGCTTCCACAATTTTATCAGTACCTTTTTACAAAAACAAAACAAAAAAAACCTCCATGATTTCAATCAGATGAGGCTTGCAATAAAGCTATGTCAGTGAAAAAACATGCTTTTAAAATATTTTTAAAACCATATTAAAATTGGAGAAGAAACAGTGGTATGTTTGGTTTTAATCAGCAGAGAGATCTTAGACATCTCATTCAACCCAATAACACTTTAATTTTATAGCCAGTTAACTGTACAAAAAGCCTTTATATAGTATTCCAAACCAGAGCATATATAACTATTTAAGATTTTATTTCTGTAGCCCTAAGACAAGCTCTATACATGGTAACAAGTGTTTATACATTAATAAACCATTTTTGTAACTGACTGCTCTCTAAGTGGAAGTTTGGTGGAAATAATAGCATCACAGCATGAATAAGTTCACACCAAATTCAGAAACACAGATGTCACTCCCAGTAACAAATCCAAAACAGAGAGAAGAAAACGTATAGGTGTTTATGTTATTATTTCACCAAATTCAATACACCTTTCAAATCCTTGTATTTGGCCAGATGATGGAGAAGAAAACCTAACAGGTTTTTAATTCTAGCAGTGATTACCATAACCATTGTTTTTCCAGTATTTCATGTTTCGCTGCTCAAAAACCTAAATTACTTTTCCTTAAAATACTTGAAGGAGAAATGATGCATAAAGTATTTAGTTTTTCTGGAGGAGAGGTGAAATACGGAAAAAAAAAAAAAAGAATCATTACGACTTGTTATTTCCTCTTGTTTTTAAACTGAAATCCAGATGTTAGTTGTTAGACAAGTATTAGGCAGCGACTTATTTGCTCCTTGCTTTTAAATAAGCATCAGCCATTCTAAATAAGCATTAGTCAGTAACAGTACAAGTAAACAGATGCTAACCCTCTTCTGTCAAAAAAGTTCAACTTATAGTCAGGAAATGAAGTTCTCATTTCAGGTGGCTCCCTCAAAAAAAGCTGAAGAATGTTTTTCAATCAAAAATGATATTTTCTAATGTAATTCTAATGCCACCTAATTATGAGCTAACCATGACAAAACCACTGATGCGCCGCACTTACCTTTGGTTCATTGATCACTTCTGATGTAGCGTTCAGCATTCCTTGCCAAATTCTTGAGAGATCTCGAAGGTTGAAGACATAATGGAACTTGGCAGGTGTGGGGAGCATTTTCAGCTTGGTAACCTGCCACAGCCTGCGGGTCAGCGGCACTAGCTTGGCTACTGTTTCTTTTACATCTTCTGAAAATCCTCGCTCACTACAATAGTGCCCTTCTCCAATTACACCTTTGGATAAGAAAATTGCCAAATGACAGGTTTTATAAAATACATTACTGCAACATCAAGGGCTATCATCTTTTCAAGCAGATCTATTCCTTTTTTTTTTTGACCCCTGAGATCTATTTTAACTTGATGAAAAGGCTTCCCAGTCTTCCTTTCTCTAATCTTGATTCACTTGGTGTTACAGCATCTTGTGCCACAAACACACCAGACATTTAGCTCTTAATTAACAAGCCTCTAAAAATCTACTTTAGTCTACCAAAATAGCTTACGAGCTTAGCTGTTGTATAGTGAATCACTTCTCTGAGACCTCTGTGATCCTGTCTTTTTGTGTAAGCCTTGTCACTAGCTCCTTGTTATTAGCACCAATAGCACCTTTGCAATTCTCCAGCATTGTCACCAAGACAAGGAGCAGCCTTCATGCCATTTCTCCTTAACCTTGGCATACCGATAGATTCTAAGGTCTAAAAAATTACAGATCAATAAAGTTGCAGGTGCAGAGAGATTACTGAAGGAAAATGCACTGGTAAGCAAATTAGAGAGGGATTAAACTTCAATGCTAATAATAATGTTTATACATAGAGGGGTAAAGAAAAAAACAACTACTATTTTCAAAAATGCGATGGATACAAAGCTAATTTTTCTTTACCAAAAATTTTGTCAATAGATGAATTAGAAGGCAGAGTACAGTTGAACACAGAAAACTGTCTCTTGAGTCTCTGTGGAATGTCATTGCGACCTCCTCCAGGATGGATCATGGCAGCCAAAAACTGAATGTCCACAATGTTGGTAAATTCTCCAGGCTTTTCCAGATTATACAGTCCATTCTGTTCCATGAGCTGCCTAACTATCTCATTAGTGACCTGTAAAATAACCAGGTAGTATGTAACATAACACGAGAAAATGGAATAGAAAACCTACTTCTGTACTTGAATGTCCCAATATAGAATATAAACATTATTTTCTCTCTAAAACCCTTACTTTTTGGTTTGTTTGTTTGTTTCTGTAGAAAAAATGCACTGCTAGGAATACACATATTTAGACTGCCCTTTTCACTGATCATTTCTATGAAGAAGAATCCTGGTGGAAGAAGAGAATTCCTAACTTAATGTTAATCCCTCATATCTCAGTTCAGTCTCACTTGAATACTGCCTGATTTCCAATACAACAGTATTGGAAACTGTTCCAATACTTCTCCCTTTTAACATAAAATTTCCAGTTTATTCAAGCCCAACCTGATCTTTATATGTTGCATGCGATACCAAGTACTTTGATGAAATTTCCATGTGTAACAACTACAAGCGTGGTTTTTCAAGCTGTAAATATTGGATTACTTCCATAAAAAGCAATGCAAGATTCCTTTCTTCAGACATAAATGAAGAGCCCTGCTTCATAATATAGAGAGTAAATTAGAGGAGTATACTTCTCTAGAAATTCTAACATTTCATTTCCAGTGCAGTATACTTTAGAAGTACCTTGCCAATGCAGATAATGATTACTTCAATTTTTTTCAAAAGCAGACAGTTCTTACCTGTCAAATTCACAGTATTTTAATTATGATCTACACAGCCAATTTGCTAGCATGATTTGTGTGCCAAGAGTTTTTTTTCTAACTGAAGGTTTTCAATTTTGTGAGCAATAAATGAATGTCATTAAAAAAAAGTGTTAAAATTATACAGCCATGTTTCAAGAAGTACCCAACTGCCTAATTGTGCTTCCCCAGGGCTCAGTTCTAAGGCCAGTGATACGGATGCAGGATTGGAGTGCATCCTCAACAAACTTGCTGATGATATTAAACTTGGAGGTGCTGTTAACTCTCTGGAGTACCCAGAGGCCTTGCAGAGGGACCTAGACAGATTGGAACACTGGTTGATTAGCAACAGCATGAACTACAGTGATGGAAAATGACAGGTTCTACACCTCGGACAGAGCAATTCCAGATTCAGGCACAGATGGGAGACGAGTGGCTGGAAAGCAGCTTAGCAGGAAGGGGTCTGGATGTGCTGGTGACAGCAGCTCAGCAAGAGCCAGCAGTGTGCCCTGTAAGCCCAGGGGCAAGCTGCATTCTTGCGTGCATTAAACACAGCACAGCCAGCCAGCCAGAAGAGTTGATTCTCCCACTGTATTTAGTGTTGGCATGGCCTTGACAATGCTATTGAATATTGTGTGTAGCTGTGGCCTCCACAATATAAATAGGATGCTAAGGTCCTTTAAAGTGTCCAGAAGAGGACACCAAAGCTCGTAACAAGGCTGAAGACATGGTCTGTGAGGAGACACTGAGGACATTGCACTGTCCAGTCTGGAGAAGAGGAGGCCAAGAGGCAACCTCACTGCTCCCTGCAGCTGCCTGTGAAGGGGAAGCAGTGGGAGGTACCAGGCTCTGCTCCTGTCACTGATGGCAGAACGGGAAGGGCACAGAGCTGCTCCAGAAGAGGTTCAGACTGTGCATTAGAAACATTTTTTTTATCATGAGGGTGGTCAAATGCTGAAACAGGCTTCCTAGATAGCTGGCTGTCAGTGCTCAAGGGGCATTTGGCTAATGCCTTCAGTAATACGCTGTAACTATTTGCGAGCCATGACAATATCAAACAGTTGGTCTAAGTGATCTTTGAAGGTCCCTTCCAACTGAACTGTTCCATTCTATTTTAACTACTTATTTAGTCAGTATATTTATTTTAATTAAGTTTATGAAAATATAAAGCTGGATGTGTTCTTTAAAAAGACTCTTTAAAACTCAAGTGTACGTATCTAGTTTACTCCCTACTGCCTGATTGAGAAGCCATTTTACAGCGTAACAAAGAAAGGAAGAAAATATCCTTTGCCTTCACCTTTTCTCTTTTACAAAACTAACCTGATCTCCCCATTCATTTATTATGGGCATATTCACATCATCAATGAAGACTGTCATCTTTTTGCCTGCAGGCGGACCATACATTGTGCCCATGCGCTTGTCCACATAACTTTCTATTGTGCGCTGTTAAAAAACAAGCATCAGAAAAATTACAGAGAGCCATACTTTTTCATATGAGTCATTCATTTAACCATATGAAGTGGAATTATATAGTAAGTTTTTTGTTACATAGTGTTTTACAAAGGAAAATTTAGACAACATGTGCTAGAAGTAATTCCAGTAACCCAACTAGAAGGTCTGAAATGTCATGCTATAGTATTACATTGGTATAAAATATTCCAAATATCTAGTTTAGACAACTGTGCCTCAGTTTCATGATTTTGAAACCATTTCAAATTATTTTCCAGTTTCAAACTTGTCAGTTTGCTGACCCTCTCGGTTTTAGGATGGTATTTTAACACAAAATTAACATGTTTATTTGAGACTAATGCAAAAAAATGAGAATTCATGAGGCTTAATTTTGTATATACAAACACTGAAATGCACTGAGAGACGTTTCAATTTCTGTGATGCTAATGAGAATCATAAAGTGTATGCATCTTCTTCATCTACATTTGTATTGTACTTAACTATTTCGTAGTCCATGTAGTTGAGGAGGACCTTAAATAATCATTGCATTCACCTGTGAGGTTTAAGAGAGGAGTATTCATCTTGAGAGGGAGGGGAAAGCAAAGGAGGAGAAGGGGAAAGGAGAAGGGCAGAGAAAGGGCAGTCATCTGTTTAAGACATCATGCCAAAGCTTACGGTTCTGAAATTCTGTTTTGTTAACTACTAGTTGGGCAGTGTGAGCTCCACCAAAGCTGTTAGCACTACTTTTTGACTTATTCGATTGAATAATGCAAAATATAAAACTTCTAATGAATTTTAAGAATCTTTTATTGTGATACATATTCATTTTGTCTATCCTCTGTCAGTTCAACCACCTGCTAGCTAGCATCTGTAACACTGAGTATGACAAATTAAATATCTGTTAATATTGCAAGATTAAACTAATAATCTGTCAGACTTGACAGAAGAAGTGATTCATGATGACCTTTCCAGTAGACACCAATATACTACATAAAATCATAAGGTGATAATCATATTCATACACACAAACTGAATAGATTTAATGAAATAACTTTTTTTTTTTAAGAAGCATGCTTGCCACCGCTATTTTTTCCAGCTTCTCACTATATAGCCAGCTTACAGATGACACCTCAGGCTTAGGGACAGCACTCTGCGTACAGCACAGACAGTGCTTAGGGTAGGCAAACAGAACCATATTAAAAATATTTACTATATATATATGGATAGTAGGTTAAAGAAATTCGAAATAATTCTAAGTACCTCAGCAGAAATTTGGACAGGCATTACAATTCAGGATTTAAGTATTCATAGTTCTGTTTAGAGCAGCTGTGCTGCATGTGTTACTTCTTAATGAGTAACGTAATTTACTTTAAATTGCAGACAGCACAGACTTTATGACAGATTGTTGTGGGTAGCACTTACTTTACACACAGGTTTTAGCAAAATCTAAGGAAAGTTGCTGACAGCTCTACCCAATTACTGAGAACCGATACATTTAACATAAAATCCTTAAGTATGGTGAAGCAAATAATAAGCATGTAATAGTCTAAGAATAGCTCAATAACTAGTGAGACATCGTTTACAGAAGTCTTTTATATCAAGTTCTTTGTCCATTTGAGTAGGCAATTTTTTGTTTCTGCGCTCATTTGCAATTAAATAGATCACTTTCAGAAGTATCTTGCCAACAAATTCTCAATACATCCATTAATCTCTGAATCCAGTAACGTGTTATTGGAAAGTGAATGACTACTATACCTGGAAAATTAATGGGGTAGTTGCAGAAGAAAAATTCAAACTCTTAGCCATGTGGGTTTCAGGGTTATATTTCGACATAAAACATTTGATGATAACAGTCTTTGCAGTTCCTTGCTCACCAATTAGTAGAACAGCCTAGACAAAGACAAAACAGAAGTAAGATGACAAACAAGAGAGGTGTACTTTGGCAAAACCTCACCAATCCCACAGATCTTTTAAGCAGAAATGAAATTAGAAAGGGAATGTAAAGTGAAGTCTCAACAAGGATCGTGTAGAAGCAAAATAGTTAACGTCTCATAGACCTTCACTTGTTAATCTTGCAGCAAATGGTCTTGTCACTGAGTACAATTTAGTGAACAAAGAAGGAGATTAAAAAGTAAAAAAGGATGTACTGTCTAGAGCCTCATTATCTGGAAGACTTCAATCACTGCTGTTATTTACCATATCCTCCTCATTTGATATAGTTTTGGTAATGAAGGAGTTTTATTCTTTAAAAAAAGGTCTATGAATTCTGTCATTGACTCATCTCAGCAGAGTTCTTACCAACAGAGCCTGGCACTCTGCTGTTCCGAGTTCCCTCCTGAACCACTTCTGCTCCAATATAGCTACATCATATTTCCATTATTTATGCAATAGGATGGATGGGTGGTGGGAGGGACAAGTAGTGGGAAGCCACAAAAGGCTGAAAACAGTGAGTATAACAGAATTCAAGTGCATTCACATGTATACAGCCCCTGGAATAACTATTATGGTTTTATATCACAAAAATGAAGTTCCTCCTTTTCAGTAGTTTCCTATTTCACTTCTGATACAAAAACTTCATAACGCACACTATTAGCAGTATTTAGATGTGAAATGCTGACAAAGTACCTTGCCCTGTTTAGCAATGGTTTCAATAAGGAAATCCATTCTCACGTTGTCAACATTTGGCACAAGAATGGAGCTATACTCTGGCGTGCTGCTACTAGGATATACATACTCTTCAACACGTGTATTCCAGTGCATCCAATTACCTAGTAGGAAAGAAATAGTTAATGTTTTATAAATACTAGATATTTTCACTTATTTTTTCTATCATTTTGAGTTATCTGTCAGTTCCTCTTACATACAATATTGTCACTCTGTAAACACAGAAAAATTATCTTGGAGTCTTACTACTCTTAAACCCCTGAGAGAAGCAACATGATCCACTGTTCCAGCTGTTTCCTAAAATTATGGCAAGAACATGATTTTCCAACTTGTTTATTTATTCACTTGATAACTCATTCACACAGTTCACGTAACTTTCTATTTCCACGTTATGATTTCTCAAAGGGAACAGAACAAAGCTTTATACATCACCAACATAAAGTGCAACTGTAAAACAAAATACAAGAGAAGCTAAGCTACAAAAAAAATGTATCTAAATTATCGAAAAGCACAATTTGAAAAAGAAATTCTAAGTTCTACCCCAAAGTACCCAAGAGGGCAACTAACCGTCCGATGCCACATAATAATCAAAGATGGTATCTTCACTGCCTTCAGGAATGCAGGGAAGATCAAGCTTTTTCGTTGCACAGTTTCGAAGCCAGTGCTCCATTTTGAACCTGTCTTCCAGTTCTAGTAATGCTCCTATGCTCCACATAAGAGAGAAGATATACAGCCTTTCCAAGTATTTTGCAGTCAGTTCCCCTCCTTGCTCCTGAAGGATTAAGTTAATTTTTTATTTTCAGTAGCCTTGATAATTTCTAGAAACAGTAGGTTAGAAGCATTCAGTAATGTTTAAATTTAATGATGTCTTAATAAACAAATAGATCAAATCAATATCCATTGGACTACAAAATAGAGAAAACCATCCAGAAAATATCACTTTTAATAACCCATTACAGTGTTTGATCTGTTTAAATTCTAGTTTATAATCTGGTAACAATTCACTGGAAAAAAAACATCCCAAATGAAAGCTGCTGATGCATGCTTTGTGTAAAACACCAAATCCACATGTGAAGAGAGCACAGCCTTACTACTGCTTTCAAATGAAAGAGAAAATATTCCTCATTAACCTGTATCTTCAGTAATACTCCAAGACGTCAAAAAAAATCTTCTCTTTACATAACTCCATGACCTAAAATTTTCTCCATTAGAGAAAATATATATTTAGTAAAGTAAATATATATAGTAAGTAAATATAAAAAATCTGCACTACTTTACCTTAGGTGGGATAAGACCCTGCATCATATTAATGCTCTGCATAATCACAAAGGCTTCCAACATCTCAGTCTTGCTTTGCAGAGACTGCATGCTGAAGCGGTACAAGTCTGGGAATGATGAAGAGTACAGCCCACGTAGAATTTCAGCTTCTTGGAATGAACGCCTTTTCAAAAATGCCTGTTACAAAGCATGGTGAGAGAATAAATTTAATTCCCAATGCAAGAGAATAAATTCAACTCTACTAATTCAAAAAGTCCTATAAACATGGAAAGTTCATTTCTCATGGGGAAAGTTGATTTCTCTTGGTGGAGGACTCAGATTCCCTGCCTTTTGGGCAGAGTTTGGCAAGCAGAAAATGGACACAGAAATGGATAACTCCTACTAGAGGTTCAGCACAGATACAGGAGAAAAAAAAACATTCAAAGTTTTTAGCAGCAAAAAAATCATTCTTTCAAATATATATTTTTTTAATTACAACGACTGTGATTAAACTCTGCAAAGAAAGAATATGTATTTAACAGAAGTTTCATTTGTTCTGCACAATGTTAACTTTTTGCTGTGATAGAGATTGCCTCAGAAACATCTGAAAGTTGCAGAGAAAAAGGTGGTATTTCAGGGAGCATGCCTGCTGAGTGTCCATAAACTTATACTATTAATAGTATTTATTGTGCATCCCTGTCTATGTTGCAGTAAATACTATTTCAACATAGCTTTTTTGGTGCGTATGTAGTGTTACACTGGAACATGCTTCTAAGAGCATTTCTGGAGCCTCAGTGTATTGAGATACTCAAAACCCAGCTGGATCCAGTCCTTTGCAACCTGTTTCTGTTGACCCCTTTTGAAGCAGGCTCAACTACATGGTCTCCAGTGTCCCTTTCCAACCTCTACTATTATGCGCTTTTGTGATTCTCTTCCACATGTTTACTTTCACTGTCTTGAAACTCAGTCTTTTGCTGCTCAAAGTAAATAATTTATTACAAATAGGTAGATGCATGAAAAAAGCTTTCTAGAAACAGGGACATGGAAAATAAAAGAGTTAAAGATTAAACGGCAGAACTATTTAAAATAGGTAACTGGAACTTCACCAGCTGTTCAGAAGATATTAGGGTTAATCACAAAAGTTGGTAAAATACCGTTTTTTGAAGAAGTTGATAACTTTGATCACTTTGCAAAATCTGCTTTAAAAGTAAGTTAGAAAAGATCACCAATATAAAATGTTTTAGATCTCTTTTAGCAGATTTGGAATTTGCTCATGTATTAATATATGGGATGCCAATAAGCTGTTATATGTAGGTATTTATAAATTATGACAGAAAATCTAAATATATACAATGTTTTCTTAAGATACTCATATTTTTTATAATTAATTTTCAAAGTTCTTCTGTTCTTCAACCAATACCGTGTTTCCTTCAGCATCCAAGAAATAGGAACTAAAGAAAGAAAATTCCACTTAATTCTGATAGAAAAATAAGTAAAACCTTTAGTAAAGATTGCAAGATTAACATCTACCTGCTGGAATATGTAGTATATTTCACAACAAAATAGCTTCAAAGGGATATGTACTGGAAGAGACATCAAGATATTTTGTTTATGAAGTAAAATCAAAACAAAACCAAAAATATGCTGTTGGCTCAAATGATAAATAACTATAGGTTGTAATTTTAAAGTTGGTGGGGGGACAGTAGGAGAGGTTGGTAGGGTTGCTTCATGGCTGCAATGAACTTCGTTTGTTTTGTGTTATCTAAAAGCAAAAAAAAAGAAAAGAAAAGAAAAAAGAAAACAGCTTCATGTTTCCCGTTGTTGCTGCCACTGAAATATAAGATCATTATGGAATAAGTGAAATTTCATTCGTGCAACACTTACTCCAGCACAACTTCATTTTGCTTTTGTATCACTTTGAAATTATGAGGTAAACCAGATCTGATAAAGTAAAATATAATGCCCATTTTCTTTGTTTTTGCTGTTCTTTCAGCAGAATCTACAGCTCCATTTAAATTGAAACATTCTTTGAGTGTTGTGTGCAGTTAAACAAGGAGGGAATACCAATGCAAGGAGGCAGAGCTGTGAAATCCTAACATCAATAGGCCTTAGGCAGTGTTGTAAGTACAGAAACTGGTATCTCATGGGAACCACTGTCCTAGATGCATAATTTTCGCTTACACTTTTCCAAGTATCCATATTAATTTAAAAAAATAAAACAAAATTAAAAAGCAAAGTGTTGCAGTAATATACATAAGGCACTTGTGTTGACAGCATTTATTTGCCTTGGTAAAAATTCAGGTATGGTCAAATTATTAGAAAACTTACCAAAAACAATTTTTTTTCCAATAACAATGCAAACATTTCTGTCTTGGTAAAAAAAAAAAAGTATTAAATAAATTATCAATTATTTTCAAGTGTTACTATAATTAAACCGTCAGCTTCATATGACTTCATATGAAGGGAAAGGAGAACAGCTCCTAGGCACTACTAGAGAGAATGCTGGAGATTTTAAAAAGGCTAGAAAAAAGAAAAAAATGAATATTTCCTGTTGTCCCTGATCTTTGAGCACAGTAAAGCAAATACATTTCTGAAACCATGGTGAAAATTTTGTGGATATCTTTCCTCTTGCCTTAATTTTACTAGCAAAAGAACACTTCCTTCTGTCTTTATTTTTGTTTTGTTGCAATAATAAAAAAAAAAAGAATATCCCACAGTTGTGCATCAGAAGCTTTAAGGGTAAAAAAGACAAGAAATCTGAGAATAATGCAGAGTATTCATAGCAGGACCTGTAACATCTGAAAATTAATATGAAGCAAACAGCATTTGCTTCTGGCTAGTTAAGCAACACTGTCTACATGAGCCTTAGTTAAATTTTCCACAGTTATTCTCTACTTGAATTGGAAAATAAAAAAGTGAACGAGACCGTGAAACTCATTTTAAAAGTGATAAAAACCTTCTTAAAAATGAGAACAGCAAAATTCAGTCCCTGAACTCATAGTAACCCATGAAGGTTTGTTATTTTGAATCTGCAAACATGGAGTAAATGATGTTCTTATTTCTTCAACAGGAAGACTACATTATTTCTAGCATAAAATTTAAGTTTAGAGGCCAGGATAAGGAAATGTTAATTTAGTTTTATACAGAAGAAAAGTATATTAAGTTGGTTTTCAAAAGAAGCTAATTAAGTAGTTCTCTTTATGACAATAGGAATTAGTCTTAGAAACAAGAAAGTTTCAATTTCTGATATTCACGAAACATTTCATGTTTTATCAAAGCACAATAACATCAACAAAACATCATCAATAAGACTGCCTAAACATGACAAAAAATAAAGATAAATCAATATTTATTTTAATTTAGTTAAAGAAATAATAAGTGCTAATCCTGAGGAGCCCAGTTCATGGGTAAATTTCTAAGACAATATATGGCTTCAAAATAAAAAAAAGTAACAACAAAACATTTTTTTTCTTTACTGCTGTTGTCTCCACCATTTCAGAAAGCTGGAGTTTAATGTTGAAAGTTTTGTTGAGAGATATTATTGGGCAACATTAGGTAGATTATTGTCAACTCTTTTATTTCATCTTAACCAAGACATTTATTACACGGAGAAAAAAGCTCAAGTCTCTAAATATGTCATTCACTATATCAATGTCATTACTAGTGGTCAATCAAGATGAAGATTTATTTTTTAATGGGCTTTGGCCATGTAGAAGACAACATCTACAAGAAATAACTTTTATAAATCAGATTGAAATTTGAATATGTTATATGCTGCTCTTCTCTCTAAAACACACCTGTAACATGTTCTGTTTTCCTAACAGTTCCATTTGACATGAAACTGCAGAAAAAGATAGGATAACCACTCCTTGGTTTTTTTTAGGCATTTTGCTTCTAGGAATGTTAAACCAACAACTTATCAGGTAAGAATATACATTTAAAAATTAAAATTTGTTAATCCTGCATTTGTTTCTGGTTCTAAATCCCAACTGCAGTCAAGTTTATGAAACATCAAGAGAACCTATATTTTCTTGTGCACTGCTAGATTCCTGAACTGGCCTGCTGGCTCTTTCTTTTTCCTTGTTCTGAAATTATAGCGGAAGTTGCTTAGAAGTTGGTATTTTGACATCTGAGTTGCTCTTCAATTGTATAAAATACCTTGAATTACAGATTTGTTTAAAGGTGGAACATCCACGTTTTAAAAAGTGTAGTATGTTGACTATGCTCCTAAAAGAAATATCTTTTGTACAAACTACCATAAACTTCGCTATTCTAAATATTCAGATATGAATTTATACCGCACAAAAGCTGTTTCATATCTAGTCACAAAATTAGGTCCTGAAGTAACAATAGTGAACTGCTGAATGCAACAAATAAAACTTTCCATAAGTTTTATAATCTTTCCATAAGTTTTACAAGCAAATATAATCCCTTTGCTACTGTACCTCAAGGATAGGGCTCCAGTTGAGAACTGATGAGCTCATGAACACCATCCCATTCCTCGAGACTGTTGCCGGAGAAGCATTATCAATATTGTGAGGTTCAAAGACTATTTTACAATTTGGTGCCATAGGTATACGATCTCCATTTGCTAGTGTTAGAGTTCTGTTATCATCCAGGACAGAATTAAGGTTCTCAATCCAAATAGCATCAACTGGACCATCAAGAACTATCCAGATGTGGTCACCTACAGTCCAAAATAATTGACAGAAATGCCTATGAAAGAAGTTCCAGTTTCTTTCAAGGAACAGTTTCTTCTGCCTTTAAGTATGTTTTGAACTATTTCTGAATTCATGAACACAGCTACAATCTCATCTTTAAATACAATTTCCATTCCCTTTACTCACTTTCAATTAAGTGCTACATTTTTGTCACCTTACCATAATAATTATCCTTTGCTCAGTATATAAAGTGTCACAAGCGTAATTCATCAGTCCGTAAAAGTCTGAAACACAGTTTTATGGATTCGTTCTTCAATTCAATAATAAACTGGGTTTATTTCCACTTAACAGAAAGCAACATATAGAAGACAGAAACAACAGATCTATTTTAAACCAACATTCATCTGTTTCCAAAATGCTAGTGAGATTAAATGAAAGAAACACTTGAAAAGCCACTCTCTCAAGTAGCATGCTCACTTTCATATCTAAAGGAGGTTAATTAGGGAAAAGATTCTTGATTTTTATTCCTATGCCTATAAACTTGATCCATCTCCCTTTGAAGTTTTTCAAGCTCTTTCCAATTATTACTGGAAATGTATCTCAGCACCTGCCTGTGTTTCCTTGGAGGGTCCAGGTCCTGCTTGCATGACTTATGTACCAGGAAACGTTCCTCTGGCAACACCCCTGCCCTGGCAGCTCCCTTGGCTTCCAGCTCCCCACTTCTTAGGTTGCCAGCCCTGCTGGGCATTGCCATATGGCTCCATAGTCAGAGATCATTCCACTCTCATCTGCATTCAGAGAGTCATTACTACCTACACCTAGGCGCTATATTGCTAGGCACAAACCAAGAAGGTTCAGGCTAAGAAACCTCCTCACCTCTGAGCCAAATACCTTTACATTTATAGGTTTTTCATAGCTACAGTGCAGGCTTCTCAGGCATGAGACATTTTGGAGCTCACTTCATAAAGAGGCATTAAGAAAGTATTGCAAATAGTGAATCTTATTGAGAAAGTCACATGAGTGTGCTAACCTAATATTTCATGCTGAGGGGAAAAACTGAATCAACTGTTAATGCCACGCTGCATTCTCAAGGGTACTACATTTCCAAATTTGAAACAAAACTATAAAAATTAAATCCAATTTTTTTTCTATTGTAAGGAATCTGTATACTTAAAGAATATGAACTTTGTAGGAAAATTGAATAAACAATGTTAGATTTTCTCTTTCTTTATTCCTTTTCATTTCCACCTTTAGTCATACAGGCCTAATGATAAGGTCACATACTAATATTTAGACAAAAGAATTAAAAATCTATGTAGCACCAAGTTATCAAGTCCTTTTCTTTAATTAATATAGCAGTCTAAGAATATGACAAGATTGTTTTATATATGCCAGGTAGAAATTGATTGACTAAGTGGAATTACCAGTGCCATTTGAGATGAACTGTGATATGTGCAGGGCCAGCAGACACGGTACTACCAAAGGGGATTCACACCCTTTTATTATGGAAGCTTTAGACCAGGTGAAAATCCTAACAGCACCAAAATTTTGTCACGTTCCAGTGCTGGGGGAGGAGATTTTGACCTTCCACTTCTCTTTCATGCAAGACACTATCATTTCAAAAGAAAGGGATCAGCAAATTCTGCAAAACAGTATTTGCTACACTCCACAGTTTGAACATAAAGCATTTAGAACAGAGAATTTTTAAATACAATGACAGAAGTTCTTACACATTTTTTGTCATACCTTTCTTGGCTCTTAAAGTTTTTCTCCAAAGACTGGAAAATATTCCATCTGTCCAATCATTCGTTGCCACATCAAGACGACCAAACATCTGTGGTGCAGTTATAGCTTTAGGATTCATTCTCATTTCACGATGTGGCTGTCCACAATCTATGCAGGCAGATCACCAGTTAGTTTTGGTATTTATATTCAACAAGCAGAGAACTTTTAAAAACTCAAAATCTTTACATCTAGATGGATAGTTTAATAAGTATTCACCATTATAAGAAACTGTGTGCTTACTTGGAAAAGTTCGTAGCTGGAAAAAAAATGATAGAAGCAGCAGCTATTTTATACTGCAGATGAAGACATTGTCTTGTTAATTGTGTTCAAAAAGGAAAAGGGCTAAGAACTTATGACAGTGAGAAGCTTTCAGCATTACCTCAGCTGAATCTGAGAGACACTTCAACCACTTGATCCAGCTGCCTACCCAGACAGTACTGCTCTTTCTCAACATTTCTAGAATAAAAACTTCTGATGTATGCAAAACAGGATCCATATATTACATGACTTTGAATGTCAGTGGGGTATTTTTAAAAGATATTAGCATGATAATATTAAGTATCACAATATACTGAAATTAATTTTTCCATTAATTTATCCTCACAGTGATATAATTGAGGCTTTCTATAAAGAAACAGAACAAAATGTTACAACATTTTATAGTATAAATGCTTACATACATACCTGTCATGGCTTTCATCAAAGTGTGAATGCAAGCAGTTTTTCCTGAACCACTAGGCCCTAAAGTCATCAATCCATGTCTTACTCTCTGAGTTTCAAAAAGTTGGATAACTTTCAGTTTCCAAGGAGGATGACAAATAAGTCCAGCATCCTCCACCTATAGATAGTGTCAGAAATACAAAATATCATTATTTTAGTGCACAGGATATCTTGATATCTTATAAATATTTCCTCAGTAGAAGACTCTTTGTAAAGTGTTTGCATATATAACAGTTATTCGGAAAATGAAGAGTTATTTGGTGTTCAAATTTGTATTCAGAACAGTAAGCTCTGATAAAGCATCTTCTTCTAGCTCTTTTTAGGGTTTAGTCTGTCATTTTAAGAAAAGATAGGAACTTCAGAAACACTCTTGCTAGCAACGTATTTTGTAGCTACGAAGTGTCTTTCACTTACCTCTCAGAAAGTTTTTTTTTATTATTGTTGACATTTCTAATAATAAAGTTTCTTAAAAGTCTACAATACTCAGAAGTTCTTCTACAAAGCATTTTGTTAGATATTTATCAGTGTACAGAGAGACCTTTGAGAAACTTCTTCACGTGACCCTCCTGAGAAAAGATGTAATATTTTCCCATTTTTTACTAATTACGAGCTTAAAGAAGTTATCTCACTATAATGGTATTACTACTATTTGTGAAAGTGACTTAGCTGGAAATGAGTAAGAAAAAAATTGGAACAATTTCTTAATGATTCAGACCACAGTACATGTTTTTGACCAAGTCAAAAAAATTCTTAAAACTCAAGATCAATACTATTGAATACAATACAATTTCAATACAATTGAAATTCCCAAAATAACAAATTTAATTCATTTTAAAAATAATTTCTGTGTTTTAAATATGTTCCAAGTAAAATTTCAGAAAATGTTATCAGTAAAAAAAGGAGTAACGTTTTATTGATTTGGGTTTTTTTTGAGTTTTTTATTTCTCTGCTTAACTGTTACATAATTATTTGAGTAATTCTTCAAATTCTGGAGGAATGTTTAATAAAGCTGATCATGTAAGTGTTCATACTTTATTAACCTTCTATATCCCACTGATGTTCTTAAGCTAATCCTATTAGTGTTCCAAAAGATCTAATGAAAACTGAAACTGAAGAAATGCCATTTTAGGAAAATCTTTCTTTAAGCTCATGTTCTGTCTGTTAGACTTCATACAACTATTAAATCCTGGTTCACATACGGCAAATGTACATAGCCATGTTTTCCAAACTGATTACTACAAATGATTCACACAAAAAAAACACAAGATGTCACAACCATAATTCAGTGACATCCTTTAGAATAAGACTAATAATTACATGCCATGGAATATTTACTAGAGGTGACTTATTGAAATGTCCACCTCTTGAGAGAAGGCAAACTCCCACGGTAGAACGCATTGGGTAATCCATTCCATGATAGTCCCCCTAAGCAGTGTGACCTGTGACCTTAGCTGTTAGCAAACACCAGGGGAACCTGGTATGCTGACTGTAAGGAAAAAACAACATGGAGTGTGGAACAGGGTGGAGGTCCTGTTGCCAAGCCCTGTGATCATCCTGCAGGGACAGGGACTTGATGATACTAATGGAACTGATTAATTATCTTGTTTTCCTCAGCCAGTCCAGAGCCAGCAGTTTTCAACTGATCTGTCAAAAACAGGTTCTCTGAGTAAATTTTGCAAAACAAAGGTATGTTTGACTAGAGTCACACAAGCTCCACCTCTAAGTAAGAAAACAGTATAAAAATGGCCTAAGAGAGAAGGATTTGTGGGGAGGGGGAGGGGGAGGTAGTATCACTGATCAGTTGGGAGGACATGGTTGACTCTTCAGTTCATAGTGTGGGGGGAGATGTAACACCAAGGAGCTCAACAGACTCTGGTAGATCTTATCGCTATGAGGCCTTGGGAGTCTGGAGACAGAGCTAAAGTGTAAACAGGATGCTCCTTTAGTATGCACAGCTAATCTTGTCACATCTGGGACAGCTAAGGAACCCTTTGTTTGTTATCAATGTTGTTGGGAAGAACTTAAGGCCAATTAACCGTGAGTGGATTTACTGCTTGCAAGTGGAGGATATATAAGATGTATGTTAAACACAATAAAGAGGGCTTACTATTCTGATGCTACATTGACTGAGAGAATTCACTAACGGGACTAAGCGCCGACACATAGGCTGAGCCCGTCTTCTCCCCCATAGGGATTTCTAACGGGTAAGATTTTCACACTCAGTTATACCAAGTGCTTTCCTGGGAAACTTAGAAGTCTCTATAGAGTTATTTGATAATTTAACACAATTGCAGTCAGCTGTATTATTCAAGTTCTTGGTTAATCTTACATGTTATAAGAGTTCTCACTGGGTGTGGCCAAGTGACTCAAGGGTGATTGTGAGAGCCCATTTAGACTAATTGGGCAGTGCATTATTTGTGAATCCTTAATAGCAATAGCTCATATACTGAATGTGACCAGATTTACAGCACTGAATTTGGCACTAATTCAGGAATCTAAGCTCAGCTTCCCCCATGCCCCCTGACATCTGAGAACAAGCTGGAAAGCAAGGGGGTTTATTTTCTGCTGAACTTCTTTGCCCCTTTCACACAACATGTGCCAATGATAAAGATTTACTGAAAAGCTTAATATTAGCAGCTGGATAGATTCAACACAAGTAAAGTTTTTAGACAAGCCATCATGCTAGTAATGCCACAAACGTATAAATCAAGAGAAACATTACCTGTTTGTCAATGGCAGCTTCCAGTTCAGGATAGCTTTCTTTATCAAGATGGATATCTGGAAATAGATCTTCAATTAAACTCAGGAATAAGGGTTCATCTTCATCAATCTAGTGAAAGTCAAAAGAAAAAAAAATTAAAACCTATTTTGCTTTTCCTAGCATCTTAAAAGACAACTCCTAACCCTTGTGGGCTGAAGAAATATTTCAAAATCTAAGGAACCTTCTATGGTGACCCTCTAAGTGCTAAACATACTAGCAGAACATAATAGGAGATCATGATGCTTCCAATAACCAAAAGTTATTGAAAAGAGGTTTTATTAACTATTAAAGTCAGATGAAATGGAACTCATTAGTACAAATAACATTATTTTACAAGATTGACTGAATACAAGCAGCAGAAAACATTAGGCGAAAACTTCCATAGAGGCTCTTATATACATCTATTTGGCAATTTATTTCTGTAGTAGCAGTGGAAATTTGTTTATTACAAAAAATCTGAACAGGTCAAGTCATACAGGGAATGCAACATTTCCAAGATAGTATCAGAGTAAAAGGCCACATGCAATCTTCCAGTGAACACCTTAAAGGATTTAAACTGCATTTCCCAAAAATAAATGGCTCCAAAGTACAGGCTAGTTAATGCACCAGTTCCTCAGAGCTTACCAGTTTAGACAGGTTCATGTCTCTCAGCACACGCATAACTATGGTAGACTCAGTATCTGTAGGATTTGCTCTTTTTGCCGCTCCTAATGTGCGTAGCACTGACAATATATTCCGCAAGCCAAAATCATAATGCACCTAGAAGATATGCAAAGTTTGGGAAAAATTTCCCCTAGTTCATGGGGATTAAATGATTCTTGCTTATCATTTAAGGTATGAGAAGTGATACGTGCAGCACAAATGTCTCCTAACATCTGTTATGGGTTACCCACAACACATCTGGAATACCACACAGTCACTCCTTTAGGGGGATGTCAAAAAGAATTGGAATAGTAAAAGTGAGGAAACTTTCAGATTGAGATAAAGGCAGATTAATAGGGAAATACACAAATTAATACTAATAATTTGTGTGACTATTTATAACTTTTCCTAAAGACAATTCTTTCCTCAAATGAAAATAACCTGCTTTGATAGCTGTTCTTCACAGAGCTTGTACAGTGTAAAGAATTTCCTTGCCAACACAACATTAGCAATAAAACCACAACTAGCCAACTTGACACGAATTATAATTTGACGATCAGGAACCATCATGGCCACCGAACGGAAGTTGATCTTCAAGTTTTCAGGAAGTTCTTGCCGTCCAGCATATCCTGGATTCTGGAGAAAATAACAAGTTCTGAAGTTAATGGCACCTTGAACAAGTTGAAGAAACAACAAAGAAACATATTATCTGATTAGACAATATGTGTCCAACATTCTGGCTTACCTGGGCCACACTGACAGAAGAGGAATTGCCCTGGTCCGCATATAAAATATATAAAAGTTAACTTATATAAGTAACAACACTTTTTTCATTTTTTATATTTTTATTAAAACATTTTTTAAAAAGAGGGCAAAAAATATAAAATTAGCGGAATATTTGACCTTGTTTTTGCAAAACTAATGCATCACTGTCTGCTTTGATGGAAGTGGTTGCAATTCCTAGTGAGTTCTCAAGGTGCTCATCAGAGATTTTTGATTTATGTTAACTATTTATGTTAACTGAAAATGGAGTTGCAAATATACCAAAAAATTGACAATTTTTTTTTGCAATCTTCAAACATATTCTCAAATTTGTTAACCAAAACAGAAAGCAGGGCTGCATATTTTCTGCTGTACACAGGACACTTCTTAGCAGACACATCAAAATGTATAAAATTATTTGCCATATCTTGAGCTCTCCATAATTTAAGTTTCATTTAGAATGGTGTTACGATTTGAAATATAGCACAGGCAAGTTGATTTTCACCATTAAGATACATGTTTAATTCATCTAAATGAACAGTCAAATCCACCGAAATGCTAAATCTCTGAGCCATTTTTTATCTTCATGTTCTGGAATCAATTTTTCTTTTGATTCCATAAATGACTTTATTTCATTTTGCAAATCACAAAATCTATTCAGCATTTTACCTTTACTTAGCCACCTTACTTCAGAAAAGTAAAGGATATCCCCATGATCAGCTTCCAAACTTTTAAGGATCTCCTGAAATAAGCAATGATTCAACCCCTTGGACTTTACGAAATTCACAGATTTGATGACAATTGGTAGAAACACTAATCCAATACGCATTGCAAAACTATTTAAAAACATACTGCAAATTATTTTATACTTCTTGTGAGCTTTTGAAGATGTAACTTACACAATTTGTCAGCATTGCATGAGTATTCTGGATATTTCTTCCTCAGTGAATGTGTTATTAAATTATATTAAGAAATGAAAGAAGCCCAAGTTTAATAATTAAATAAGAAAACTAATATGTCTGCTTAATAACAAAAAACACATGTCTTCACAGGCACACACATGTGTAGGTGGGTTGAAATATTATTATTGGTAACCACTGTGTTTTACTTGTCAAAGGGCACAAGTGCATGTAACATGCAGTACATGCACATTTCAGTTTGGCTGAGTTTGTGTGTCAGGTGTGAGGGGAGGAGTCAGCACTGCACTGCACCCTCCCCTCCACAGCATTCTGCTGTCGCCTACAAAGTTCACACTTGATCTATGCGCAATCAGCACATGAAAAATAACACATAAAAGTCACATAATAAAGTCAAAAGTTTACAAGCTTGTGGGGCTACATTACTGGCTGTCCAGGGCCACATGCAACAGGTGGACTATGGGTTGGACATGCTTGGATTGGACAAAATGAACTTTTGAGCTTTAAATGACATGTAAAAAATTAACCATTAGGCAGATTGACCACCATATCCCTACAGCATTTTAGCCGTCTTACATTCAGAAGGTATGGAAGATGTTATATCCAAACACTTCAAATCTAGATTTCACATGTCTTACAAGTCCTGTTTTGACTGGTTATTTCCAACTAAATCTCTATGGTCATATTTCTGCACTTGTAATAAAACATACATTTTAGGGACACAAATGTAGCATTCAGAAATGATGGGACACAGATAAATTGCCTTTATACGAATGGCTGTTGTAGCAAATCATTTTATTTCTTAACTGTGGATGCTTGATGACAATGAAAAAAAGACACAGTAAACTGCTTTTGTTGTAACACTTACTCCTCAAATTGTCACTGAGTACGAACAGCTAAGTGACAACAGAGTTAGCAAGCATAGATAACATATCAGGTTAGAAACAATTATCATACAATTATCACTGGCATATCACAAACCTACTGAATACGTACCATAGTAAGAAAGATGCCAAATTCAGGGTTCATTTCCACATTATCTCCATCAGTAAAAACAAAGCTTTTCTTATGTTCTTTCTTGCATGTCAACACAATTGCAATTTGCTGTGCAGCTACTGATAGTACTGGTAAATCAATACGATTGAATTCATCAAAGCAACCCCAGGAGCCAGACTGAGCAAGACCTTCAAAGAGAAGAGCAACTAAGTATTTGTCCAGCACATTGGTAATCCTTTTTTTGGTGTAGTTAACACACCAAAACGCAGGCTCCTCTGCCTCAGGAAAGAAAAAATGCTTTGGGGAGATTGGGAAAGGGAAAAGGAGAAGAGTTTAACTCTTTTTAAAGCAAGAATGTAGAAATTTTCAAAAATCTATAAGCTCTTCTAGGACATGACATGATTAGATCTCTGCTTCTTCTATCCATATCTTCAATGTTTTCCTCTTCATCTCTACCCAAAGAAATTCCCTGCAATAAATCTTTGAAAATATGATAGGATATCAGTAGCTTACTTTTCAGATTAAAATGAACAGCAAAGTCAATTTCATTCAGAAAAAAGCTGGGGGTCATTCTGTGCCAATATTCATTCTTCCTCAGGTATTTTCAGGAGGGGGGAATCACCATCATCATAAAAGTTGCAACAAGAAAATAGTCAAGGACCTCTACCTGATCTCTAATTTGTCATCTGCAATCACTGACAGGTATCAGCTTCTGGTGCCTAAAGTATTCTCGTTTGTATCTACCATCATTAAGCTATGCCAAGAGTTTTTTTAAACATATATACTGCTACTTATTCATTTCTTTTGACTGATAAGAACTTTGACATTTGTAAGAAGAAAAAAATTGAAATCAGAAACAAACACATTCTACTAGTGCAATAATAAATTTCACAGCTTTTTCTTTTTAGTATTGGCAGTCCTCCTTGGTTATTTTAAAGATATTTATATGTCCTTTCAAAACCTATCAGATCTTTTCAGGCAATTCTACTTCTTGGAGTGCAGCAATGGTATTTTACATTCTTAACAAGGTATTCATTACTTGCAGTTTTAAAAGGCAGAGAATCAACCGCTGATTACATGTTGATCTTGATTCATAAAGCTATTCTCCAAGCACGTGCAACTCATGTAGTCCACATCTTACCTTTGAAGATCCTCCCAAGTCCTCGGAAATCCATCTGATCTGAACAGTTGAAGACGACTACATATTTACCGAGGCACCGTCCCATATCTTTGATGGTTTCAGTTTTTCCAGTTCCTGCAGGCCCCACAGGTGCTCCACCCATGTTCATGCCTAAAGCTTGAGCCAGAGTGATGTAACATCTAAAAGGCAACAAGCAATTTTAACTTAAGGGACTAAAATATATGGTTTTCTGTGCAGTGCCAGAGGCTCTTACTCAAGTGTGTCATATGAGGAAGGCCTTGTTGGAGATGAGGAAGCGCTGAAATGCCTCTGAATACAATTTAAATTGATCAGAAGAAAAATCCTGATGTGAGCAATACTATGGTTAGTCTCTTCAAATGTAAAGTGGAAAAATATCAGGCATCAATCCACAATCATCAGCAACCTGACAGATCACAAGAAGGGAAGAAAAAAAAATACAGAGTATCTGCCTAATATACTTTGGATAGCTCAGTTCCTAGATTGCTCTAGCTGAAATAGCTGTTAACTATGTTATACTGTGGAGAACAATTGTGAAAGACAGCTATTTTTTTTCTTCGCTATCCACCTTTAAAATTTCATCAAACAATGCATCCCATTTTCATAAATAAAACATATATGATGCAGTAAAATGCCTTCTATCAATTATATATAAATAGAAGATCTAGAATTTGCTACATGTAATTTTAAAATATTTTTTTTCAAATCTCTTATTTTGTCACTGTTCATTTATAAATCACTTTTTATGTTATTACAGTTCGGTGAATAGACCTTTCTGTTAGTAGTCTTGCAATTACTGCCACATCCTTCTAGATCAAAAACCTGCAGTCTACTGCAGCTGAATAAAATCGATTTTCCTGTTTATTCTTCCTTAGCTGTTACCATTAGCTTGCTTGTAAACATACATTTTTGTCCTCTATCTGCATACTGTATCTGTTGGATGTACCCAATCCTCAGGTATCTTAGCGTCATATACATGAGGACCATAGTCCCACGTATCATATACATGAGAAACACGCAAGCTTGTGGTAGAAATGAAGCTGTTAGTTATTCCATACTATATGGCACAGAAACAGAAATATTAATGTAGTTCATGTAAATTTACTGGCTTCAATAAGACTGTGATGGATAAACTCTGCAGAGACTACTTTGTATCCAATAAGAATGACCGTGTTGCTCACATAAAAGCCCAGGTTTGGGGTCAAAGAATAAAGAAATAAAATCAGTCTCTGTCACCTGTCTGTAAGAGGTGTGATGACAAGCCTGTCAGTACAGCCCAAGAATTCATTCTGGTATGTGAAGCCCACATCAGTGATATTAATTATCATTTTATCAGAGTCTTCATTATAATAAAATCTACACTGTTTGAGCCACTCAAAGTCTGTAGGACTCTTAATGTGCATGCAAACCTAAAAAAAAAAAAAAAGAGGAAAAGACAAGACTGTGGTGTAACATTTATTTTTGCATTTATATTACCTAAGTGGTATTGTAAAGACAGCATTACAAGCATAATGAAAGGCATATTGTACACTAGTAACACAAGAATTGTGGAGATCTTACTTTGATTTTTACCACAAAAATTCTTTAAGCATTACTGCTGCCTCTGAAACTATGCTAAAGCAAAGGAAATACCCAGTACAAATGTACAGTTCATAGCCTCACACAAAAGCCATTAAGCTGGGTTAACATTAGCACTCCTATTTCTATCACTTAACTATTCAACTCTATCATTTTATTTTTACATCTGAGGAGAAATAATATGACATGGTGCTTTATTTAAAAACAAAAAAGTCATAAGAAATTCTGTATGCAAATCAGAAAAAAAATGGTATTTCAAGACAATGTGATGCTATGAAGATATTAGTGAAGAAATTCAGCTGAGCTGGTAGGTATTCAAAATTGACCAACTGTAAAGTACCTAAAAATGATACTTTACATAAGATTGCTGGTAAGCTGATTTAAAGTAGAAACAACTGGTCCTACACTGGTGCCTACCTATCAGCAGTGGGTTAAAAAAAATCAGTAATCCGTTCCTCAGACAGCATACTATCAGTCAAGTCCAGAGCTTCCTATAGGGAAAAGGCATGCTAGCCTAGATTTTGAATGTTCAAAGAGTAAATGTTTTCATTTTCCTAATTTTAGTATCCTGTGGCAGCATGAGAAGGTGTGAAGTGAATAAATAAACACCCAAGTAATTGGGTATTCTACTGAAACTAGAAAAGAGATGACAGCAGCTTCCACCAATTTCAAGCTTTCTTTTGTTATTGTAACACTATTTATTCTATTTATTTCTTCAAAATCACAATGTAATCCACATAAAGGATGATTACTTGCAACACAGTATATGAGTGTTTGGCTTAAGAGGCAGGCATTCATACATCATAGCTACGTTGTCTACTTGGCCTTTCACACTGTTTTACATGGCTACCTCCTCATAACCCAGTACATTTTTCAATACTTACCAGACCATTGAAGATGTCCCTCTGATGCACATGAATAGTGATTAATGTCTCATATTTAATTCGTTCGACTGGGTTAAGGTCTTTTGTTGTCGTATCTATCAATGTGTTTAGAAGATCCAGGAAAAATTGGTTTGTCTTTCGCATAATTTTTTTATCATACTTGGCGTTAGTCAAAGCTTCTTCTGAGTCTCTTGTCCAAATCATTTGGATCCCCAACAACCCAACCTTAGGAAATATGAAATAGTATGCTTCATCAATTTTTTACTTTCTTCTTAAATGTACATTCACAGACACAGATAATCTAAATAAATCGTTCTGTCTGTATAAAATTATTTTTCCATGCTTCGTTATAGAGGTCACAGAATCCATGCATTTATTTTATGTGTCCCAACTCTGTTTATAAACACCTACACAAGTCCACACTTCAGTCTCACAGACACAGCCTATCAGGCAATGTTAACACAACTGTTCAATATAATTTACATCATAATATATAATTAATAACCAATAGGTTATCAGAATAATTAATGCTTCAATTTAAAATATTTCTTCAGTAATTCATTAACTTTTAATTCCTTCTCCAATCACATTCCTGATCACAAATGAAGAAGCTTTTCCTAAATATATAAACAAACATGCAACTCTACCACTTTTCCTTCAGTAGTCGGGAATTAAGTGTGAAAAGAAACAGTATTAGCTCTACTGCATTAATGTACTGTATTCAAAATTCTTTTAACAAGAGCTTCAGAGTAAGTTTTAATCTTTTGTTTTCAGATATCTAAATTGGAATTTAAAAGATTGCAATGACTAAGACTAATTTAAATGTCAATTTTGCATTTGTAACTCCAGCTGCAATCTTAATTGCAAAGAGAAGAAAATCCCACTGATGCACGAATCCATCTGTGAGCAATTTTTCATTGATTTAACAATGATTTTACCTGGGCTGGGTAGGTAGAAAGAAATTCAGTCAGTTGGAAACTAGTTTCCTGGATATGCAGAGCTGCCTGGCGAATAACATGATGCAGTGACAGCTGGGACTCCTTCAGCAGAGAATTGAGCCAAACTTCTACATTACCTTCAGCCATTACAGGTCTACTCAGCTCAATAGTCTCACCCTCTCGAGAACTAACTGACAATATACGATCATATACCTAATAAAAGCCAGAAAAGAGTAATTTGTGATTAATAGATTGATTACTACCTTTATTACAACAGGTTTTCATGTCATCGTTTCATTAAATTTATTTAGATATGTACCAAATTATAACAATCTACTAAGCAAAATGTGAAAGCAATAAAACCATTGCTTTCAGTATGAATAAAGGCTTTAAACAAAACATTGCCATCTGAACAAGGAGAAACATTGCTAATACTCGAAGTTCACTTCAATTTCAATGAAGGCACTCATTTTCCAGTAACAAATAAAGGAAACCTTTCCCCATTAGTTGTGCATACCCTAACAAAAGTTGCAGACTTAAAATAAAAAATAACGGAAACATGGAAGTTAAGGAACATGGTCAACCAAAATAATTTCATGCATGGGGAGGTAGCAAGTGTCTAAGGAAATACATACATACCCAGGTAAAAGAAAATCTGTGTT
The DNA here is from genome assembly GCF_002078875.1 of Numida meleagris. Taxonomy (NCBI): domain Eukaryota; kingdom Metazoa; phylum Chordata; class Aves; order Galliformes; family Numididae; genus Numida; species Numida meleagris. The sequence goes on along the minus strand of NC_034410.1, from coordinate 74,817,742 downwards.
GCAATCTATTCTTTTCATAAACAGTATAAGAAAATTGTTCTTCAAACAACATCTTTTCAGGCAACCTAAGCATACAAATAAGCTCATAAAACATCCTGTCAGGTGAACTTCTGATTCTAGCCTACATTAAGCCACAGAAGACAATTCAGTGCCCAGATGCTTTTTTACTGAAGCTAAGCACTGGTGCAAAATCGTAGTTTGTTTTGCTATACTATATAAAGTTTTCCTATTAAACAAATGAGGATATGTGACCAAATGTTGCATGAGGAAACCCTATGCAGCATCAAAAATAAGCAATGAGCTTGGTAAAACTGACAAATGATCTACGTACCGAAGCAGCTTGCTATTTAACAGGTATCATGCACTGTTTAACAATCCGAAAAAATGCAACTTTGAGGTCTGGGGAGCACATACCCTTTCATGGAACTTGACAGTTTTAATGTTGTCAAAGACATTCAGCAGATGTGCTTGTATAGTGTGAGAATCTGATGCCTGGCCAAGAATTTCTAATAGGGCAGGATCTGACACAAAGAAGAATCGTGGAAATAGGAGGCGCTTTTTCTCCAGGTACCTGCATTTAAAAATATTTGTTAGGAGGAGAAGGAGTAGACAGAAAATGAATTAGGCTACATTATACGTCCTTTCCTTTTTAAATGTGGTATTTCTTACAACGTATTATTGCATTTTTTTGTTAGTGGTAGCAATGACAATTCTTATCCATCATACCTTCATGTTAAGCACCTCCTTTAAGGCTAGTCTTTTAGTACCAGAAACAACTGAAACCTTTGTTGTTTCCTATAATGTAAACACTACTAAAATGAAAAGAAATTATTATGAAGCTAGTGCTTTTAATTTAGGTCAGTTACTTGCTGCCTAGTTGTCTTATTCTGAATTTCTCCCAGATGTGTGAAGGATCTGGAAGGATATACAAACCTAGACTGCCTGCTGGATTGAAACCAGACAGAAACAGCTTTGATTTCATCAGAGAGAGACAGTGACAACTCAGTCACTAATCAAATACTTACCAGTGAAGTAACGGCAATATCTTTGGTAGTCTTGCATCAGCCTGCTACCTCATTTACTCAGTTCAACTGAATTCATAGTGAAATAAAAACAGGATCTTTACGAAGTCCATGGGACAGTACTTGCTCTTTAGCTAGTTACACAATTTACAACCATTTCCTTGAGACTGATATTGTAGTAGTCTTACCCTGTGAGTGATTTCTGACAGATTTCAAGCTGTTCTAGTAAATGTGGGAGTAACTGTCCCATGATTTCATCTCCAATGCAGCACTGAACAACATTAGGTGTTTCATGAGCTCGGGTCATAATCCTTACCCAGGATTTATCAATGTTGGAGAAACGCTTCGCTTCCTGTTTAAATATGAGGAGGGGAAGCAATGGAGGAAGGAAAAAAAGAAAAGGAAAAAGGAACTTGCTGGGAGAATTGGTACCAGTAATTTTCTCACAAGCAGTCACCAGAGTCCAGCCTCAAAGATTTTTCAACTTAGAAAAACATAAATATTCTGCTTGCATAACAGAACTTATCTTATACTTCACTGATAAGCCTGCTATTTGCTTTTTCTTCCAAACATTCTCAGAGAAAAACAAAGAAAATGTCTTATTCTTGAAATGCATGCTCCAAATTTGAAGACTTTTCCTAAAAACCGTATTTATTCAAAAAGCAATGTAGAAAAGTTTAAGATAAGGATTCCCAGCAAAACTGCAAGTACTACAGGGCTAGTAATAAATATTACTAGGTTAGCCTAACTATAATAATACTAGGCATAAATTTACACAAATATTGGTTAATAATTTAATAATCTAGAAATAAAAAATCAACCTGAGGACATTTTTATTATTCTTTCTAACACAATACTGCTGTTGGAATTGGTTACCTAATGTCTTAGTAAGACTAATTTTGTTAACCACTAAGACAATGAAGCTTAAGTTACTGCATCCATTATGACATCATAGTTACATTTTATTCTTAAAGAAACTGAAAAAAAGGAAGGTCTGAAAACCTTAGGAAGCTGCTTTGCAATGTCACCGCCAACAAAAACAGCTTCTAAATAAATCCACAAGTTTTGCACAGTCATCCAGTTCTCAATGATATCTGTTGTGTTGGAAAGGTAGTGCACCCATTTTTGAATCTGTGCCTTGAAGGGCGTGTTGTATCTAAAATAAATAAAAACAACTTTTTTTTAATTTAAGAAGGAAACAAGTCTCTTGAAAGCCAATACAGTCCTCAAACATAAGGAGTAGGAATATTCTTGCCATTTTTATCTTTGTAAGGTTAAAGTACACAAAACCACAACTGACTCAGCACAGATAGGTAGAAGCCATAATCAAATCAAAAAGTGACTATGTAACATTTTCAAAGCTTCAAAACTCACAAAGGGTCCTTACCACCCAAACGCTTGCTTTTGAACATCTTCCTGATGATCAGGATCTGTGTTCTTTGTTTTATCAAGGGGCTTTGACATTCCAAACCAGAAAATCTGTAGCACATTTTAATAGGGATTTTCAGTACCTTCAGTAAAAAGAGGTGGTGGCCTATCACTGGGGCAGAATAGCAGTGCCTGTAATCCCAGCAGGACCCCTGCCACAACAAGGCAGTGCTCCCTTTTATGTTTGTCACCACTCTTGCATCCATGGAAACTTCAAGTCAGGAAGTCTGAACACATCATTTCAAAACATTTTAATACAGGAACACAGACAATGAGAACTAGCCCGTGAACAGCTCGAGGACAAGCAAGGTTTTCTTTTTTATCTAGATGTTTACTTTCCGTCTCCTTTATGAAAGAAAGCCTCTTGCTTATATTTATAACTCACACATACACATAGACACTGCTTTTCTTGTTACCTGTTACTCATGAGAGAACCAAGAATCATCAAGCTGTCCTCCATGGTAGCAATGGTTTCTGATATGCTGTCCCCTCTCAAAAGAAGTTCCCCACGGGTTTTAAAGTTTGCAAATATAAATGTTTTGTTGTCCCATTCAGCTATCACTTGTTTTAACTTTTGTTCAATGTCTCTCTCCTTCACAGCACTTATGCAGATATCCTTTTAAATAAATAGGATGTCAAAACAAGTTATAAACCACACAGGTATTTGGTATCCAAATCTAACTGTTATTTCCTTTAACCCTAGTTAGGCTGAAGACAACTATTTATTAAGCAGAGGTCCCTTCCAACCCAAGCCATTCTATGATTCTAAGTGGAAAGATCTGAGGACATGAAAACACCATAGCTAATAATCTATGTATCAATTCACAATATGGTAAAGTTAGTGTGACTAATAGAGCAATATAGTGATTATTTTTCATACCTTTAATATTGTAAAACACCCTCACAAATGAATTAATTGTGAGCCAGATTACATGTTCTAAACAGAATTTACATCACAATATGTCATTATTTTACACAGAAAACTTTACTGATATCCTGTTCTTTCTTTGCAGACAGTTTCTCTTCTTACTACTGCTACTCAGATATTATTTGAGTAGATTGTTTAATTTCATGCATCCATTTCTGTTCCTTCATAATACCTCTATTTCCTCTTTATATCTGAGTAGTGGAGCCTCCATAATATTCTTCAGTCTCAATGTTTCACCTTCTACATCGAACTTGTGTTCAGTGAGTTCTGTTATCCGCTTCCAGTGCCGAGGCATCATTGCTTTATTTGACATACTTTCAAGCAACGGGCAACATTCACAGAAGTCTTCAATAGTCTTCTTTAGGTCAAAAAAGGCCTGCCACTCCTTTACACCACGAGGAAGCTTATGGCATCTATATAAAAATAATGCAGGCTTCACACACATTCAGATATCCTACTTCCCATTTAACCATTGTATATGGTTTTAACAGTAAACCACATATCCTCCAAATTCAGGTTCTCTGTATTTTGTGGATTTTGTATGTGACTAAATCTGTTACCAATCTATTTCATTGACCAATAACTGGATACTTACAGGCTCAGTCTAAGGAGTGTACCTGCATAATTCTAATATATTTTGTCCAAGTTACCTTCAAAGAGAATTTAATCAATTTAAATCTTGGTTTCATCTTTTGGTGAAGCTCATGATATGGACTGCTCTATTCTCTTGCAAAAACTCTGTTCCTCTAATCTTGTAGCAAAAATATTCAGTTATTCACTAAACTTCTTTACACATCTCAGGTAAATCTCTCTCTCTCATGAATAATAATGTTAAAAAAAATAGTTAAATTTCCTTTATGAACAAAATAAAGAGCAATTCTAATGTACGTTGTAAGAAAGAGAAGAAGAAAATATATATATCTGAAACTCTCTAAAGAGCAATAATCAAATAATCCTCAACATTTAGAGCATATGCTGGCTTCCTTAACTTAGGAAATTGGTAATGGATACATTTTTTCAATTAAAATTAATGGTGATAACTATTATATTTAAGAAGTTATATATATAACTTCTTAAGTTATATATATATTAAGTTATATATATAACTTCTTAAATATAACATATTAACATATACATATAACAAGTATAACAATATATATAACAATATATATATATATATTAGCCACCTTTTCACAGAACCAGTTTCTCACCTGTTCTGAAATTCTAGAAGTTCACTGTTAATTTTTCCAACGTCCAATTCTGACCAAAGAATATCATAGTACCCACTGACTGTGTCAAGGACATTGTTATATAGATTATAGAGTTTCTGTAACAGATTCAGTTGCTTCTTTATTTCAAGTAGCTGAGGATACTGTGTAACAGGCAAGCCAAACAGATCCTCTCCATCTGTGTAAGTAACATATTTCCGAAAGAGATTATCAAATCGATTCTAAAGAGAAAGAGATTAAATGAAACACATGTAAGTAACTAAGTATTCAAGATCTGGCATTATGCTTAGAGCTGCACTGTGGAAAAAAGTAAACAACTCAAAGTCATCATTATAGGAACATAAATTAGCCACAGTACAAATAAATATTTGAACAGGAAAACCAGTTAGTATTTTTTTTTTTTTTTAAGGGGAGAAGAACAAACAGAACTGGGCAAAAACGCAGTTGTGAAAAAGACACAATCATGAACACAAGAACAGCTTATGGCCAAATGCACTAAATTTGAGAGTAGGCTCTGCTTGAGACCTGTATCTAGTTAGTGTTACTCAGGTAACAATACATAGTTTTAATCAGCATTCCTTGCAAATGTATGGAAAAATGCCACCTTAGCTTTCATTACATTAAAACAGTTTTGCCCAATCAGTAACCCTATGTACCAATGAAAATTAGTTCAACTACCCTGATTCATTATCAGAGCCTTCAGCTGTTAGTTTATTTGCATTAAGCAATAAGAAAAATCTTAGAATTAATAGTACCTGAAACATGATAAGCCTATCACTGGCTTCCTGAGGCTCTAAACCAACCACCACTGGCCCACTCTGAAAAAAATAAATATATATGGGGTTAGAGTGAGTGAGTTTAGAGGGGGAAAAAAAAAAAACAAATTAAACAATGCTAATCTGAAATGCAAACAGTTTTGGTGTTGCAAGACACCATGCTTACATCAGATAACAACTGAACTGACAGAATACAAAATTACTAAAACAACCATCTTATTTTCAAAAAAGAACAAAGGCAATTCATTTTCTTTTAACACAGAAGTTTTGTTAATACTGGAAAAGGTAGGCAGCACTGGAAAAGGTAGGCAATAGTAGCTCCTTTTTCAAGAATAAATATCAGTTAAAAGACTGGTTCGGTTTGATGCATATTCTACTGAGAAGGAATATAAGAGCTAAAGTCATTTGTGTTAACATTCAGTGCCAGAAATCTCTACTTACATTCTGATTTAATTTCTCTTAAATCCCAACCTTTATATGTGCACATGGTAACAAGCTATGTATTAGGAACTTTGTGTGTCTCCAGCCTTTAAGAGCTGATTACCAGCATAAACTCCAGTCACACACAAAAAATAACCTAATCTCGTCTTGCACTGAAACTCAGCTACCACATTAACAAGAATAAACTTAGTTTTCAGACAGTAGAGGAACATCCCACTGTCTGGTCAACTCCACAATCTTTCCATGCTTCCACTGCTCTTCAAAAGCTCCTCTAACCCAATACCACAAACTCTTACCTGTTCATAGTCTGAATAGAACTGTGCACAGTCTTCAGTAAAAGTCTTCAGAGAGCTAATAAGCTCTCCTCTGAACTTCGGCTGCAAAGCAGTGAGCTCATTCTGCACTTCATTTGCTCGGAGTAGCAGTTTTTCCCAAGTGTAGTGCAAAGTATCCACCTTCTCTGTCTCTTCCTTGGTCACAAGTAGATCATACTTGTTTAAGATAGCATAGGATTCCTGTCAGAAGGTCGGATCCAGGTAAACAAAACAGTAAAAGATACTAATTTTACACATGTAAGTGCTAACATTTCAAATACTTAAGTACAGAAAATTATTTGTTGGAAAGAAAATTTCTTCTTTTCAGACAGCAACTGGCACAAACTGGCAAGCCAATACCCAACTGGAAGAAACATACAAAGCAAAAATACCTACCTCTCCTTCACTGCTAACCTTCCCATAGCATCTGTGAAGGTTGGCCCAGCAATAGGACGAAAGCGAGTGGCCTCAAGTTGCACCAGGGGAGGTTCAGATTGGATACTAGGAAAAATTTCTTCTCCAGAAGAGTGGTCAGGCATAGGAACAGGCTGCCCAGGGAGGTGGTGGAGTCATTGTCCCTGGCGGTGTTCAAGAAATGTGTGGATGTGGTACTAAGGAACACAGTTTAGTGGGCAATATTGGTGGTAGGTGGACAGTTGGACTAGATGATCTTAGAGGTCTTTTCAAACCTTAATAATTTTGTGATTCTATGATTCTGCTTTTTTATTATTTGCTCTAGTGCCATCCATCTACCCAAAAACAATTTCCAGTTAAAGTACTCCTAAAGTCAACAGGTTTTAGTTTCATTTAAATAAGAATATTATTCAGATCTATGTCTTCCATTGTCTAGCATGACCCAATCTGGATATTCATTACAGGAGGTAAGCCATTAGAAAACAACTAACCAGAGGCCTGCAAGTTAGCAAAGCTAACAAACATCGGTTCCATATGGATACTGAAGCCCCACTTCATGTTTTCAACAATAAAACATTAAAAAATTATTTCATAAGTTACTAAAAGTAATATGTAGCAACAACTTCTAATGTTAAAACTGTTCTTCATTCATAGAAACACAGAATCACAGAATCACAGAATGGTTTGGGTTGGATTGGATCCTTAAAAATCACGTAGTTCCAACCCCCTATCATAGACACAGACATCTTTCACTAGATCAGGTTGATCAAAGCCCTGTCCAAACCAACTGTGAAGACTTCAAATGATGGAGCATCCACAAATTCTCTGCACAATCTGTTCCAGTGTCTCACCATCATCATCACTGAAAATTTCTTACTTATAGATACAAATTTTGTGTTAAGCTACTTTAATTTAAAAAAAAAAAAATAAGAACAACCCTGACAATATAAGTATGGGTAATCAGGAATCATCAATGTCTTGGCAAAAAAATGTCTTGGCAAAAAAATTCTGAACATCTAGTCAATCACGCATTTTGTCAAACTATAGTATTCTTAAATCTATACTCTGAAGTCAGGAATACAGAGAAACAGCTACTGGTTTTAATTCTGCTATTTGACCAGAAGCTCCTACACTTACAGATGTTCAACAAATATATTCTAGTAAGCAAACTTCCTTAAAGGTGTCAATTTTGTATGTTTATTTTACCCCACAATACAGCTTTCTGGTAAAGTAATCACTCTTACTCATTCTCATATAATTTGTTTGGCAATACTTTTCATATACAGACTTCTTCGATGAAGTACCAAAAGCTTTCTTGCATTAATTATCTATATTCTCATTTCGTTCATATCTGAATCAGTTTCTACACTATTCACTAAACCCCCTCTTGTAAAAGGTAACAAAAGGTTTAAAGGAACACCACAGGTATGCAACCCAACATGTAACCCACCTGAAATCATGTCTTCAGCATGCACTGCTAAGTACCAACCCAGAAAATAATTGCTGTGCAGAAACATTACCCATAAATGTAACATTCTTGTTAACTACCTCAATGGGCCCAACTTGAGAGTCTATGGAAATCTGTAGTTCTCTGATCTCTTTTAATGCAGACATGACTGTTCTTATGTCATCCAGATCCTCAATGCGATGATTTAACTTCTTGTCAGTTTCCTCTATAAAAGCGAAAATTGTTTCCATCTCTGTTCTGTACTTCTTATTACAATGATAACCCAAGACAGTCAACCAGTCTTTGATTTCTGCTCTCAGTGCTAGCTTCAGATCCGCTGAAAAAAGTGAACATTTATAGTTATTTCAATATTTCAGATATTTTTATGTTGTACTTTAAATCTTATTTCAGTATGTATCCTTTTCACTCCTGGTTCTGTTTTTTTTTCCAGTCTAACTATCCATACACACAGAAGATGAAATCATTTTGACACCTTTGAGTGATTTATAGGATTACTTGGAATTCAGGATTATTTTCCTCATAACCTTCTCAAAATACATCATCTTTCGAGTAGGAAGTTGGACTCCACAATTCTCTTATTTTGCTTATATAGCATTATACACATTTCTGTCCTAAAAACTACTAATCAATTTGTTAGTATTCTTATCTATGTCTAAAACTTTTCAAAAATAAACTTTAAAAAAATCAGGGGTGAATGTGGGGAAGAATTTAGAAGTCTGACTGTGGAAGCTGAAGTTGATATTTAATGAAACCATTAAATCCACCTTTTATTTTTTTTAAGATTCTCATCCATAGCATCAGTGGAACCAAGCGACAAAAACATAGAGAAACTTGAAATCTTGTTGAGTTCCTACCCAATTTTGCAGCAATCTTATCCATTTCCCTAAAGCTCTGTCATTCAGTTCAGATTTCTTCCTCATTGTTCTCAAAAGAGAAGTCAAAAATCCACACCAACACAAGAACTACATAAAATTATAACTGGATATAATTTCAACTCTGTTACAGCTGCATGTTAATTCACTGTGCATACTTCACTTGTGTTTCCTCCTTTTTACACAGTATCTCTTTCTATGCTTAGCTCTTATACCTGACGATATTTTCTATTTATTAAATAACAGACTTACCCTATGTCCATCAAGTTTTAATAGCCAAGCTTTACTATATAATAAAAAACATTTGTTTGATACTTCTTCCTAATGAAGAAGCCATTTTGCTTTCTCAGATTTGTCATTCACTGTAAAATCAGCTGCATGTATTTCTTACAGTCCATCATAGTTCCTGACTGTTCTGTTATAGCAGTATAAAACGCTTATGTGACATGCAAACTGAGCTACAGAAAAGTGAAGATGCTAGGCTTCCACAGCAAAAAGGGAATCAGCAACATGTATGCTTCACTTAATTAATTGTGTTAAATAGATGGCTTTTAATTTGAAATCAATAGCTCTGTTCTCTCATCACATGCAGCCAGGCAAGGAGACAGGCAACATAAGCACAGTGTACTCCTCTCAAAATGTATATACTTATGGCAGCCAATGACATAAGAATGAATAAACTCTATTATCCACCCCATAAGTGAGCAGAAATGTCTAGGCAGGGGAAGAAATATCAGATGATCCTCGCAATACCCTGGTTAGTGTATTTTTGCATGTATTTACATCCAAAACAATAACAGCCACTCTGCATTTCTGCTTTATATCTTTAACCTAGTTCACTCATCCACAGCTAAACATCTTTTCTCCTCCCTATAGGAATCAGAAAATATAATCCTCTAGAAAGAACTGGAAAGTCAAACTTTACCAGTGTACAGTGCAATAGCTCCCACACAGATGTATTCAGGCTCAGAATTGACTTTCATCTCCAAGTCTTTGAAAAGTAGAATTTGAGATTCCAATTCAGAGAGTAATGGGTTTCCCATCATGAATTTTTCGATGGTTTCCTCCTTGTCCCTCTGCCATATATGGTGGTAACAAGCAAAACTCTCCAAAGCTGTAAGAACCTCCTGAAACACATTAGGAGTTCACAGAAAGATCATCATCAAACCACACACTACATATAATTTCTTAGTGTATTAAGTATTCATAAGTGGAGCAGGTTTGCCTCATCTTAGTAAAACAGAAGGCTGCTGGTAAACTTACGCTAAAGCAGGCTCATTAGCAATCATAATCCTTGCCAAGTGCTGTATGCTAGTCACATTCAATTTGTCTAATCAGTTAAAGTATTTTACAATAAAGTGATTATTCAGTCACTAACAACTTCTATGTGAATAAAACTGTATTTAACACACTTGTACAATTACTACCATTTCTATACTAAATATGCATACTCAACTACAGGCAAGATTTATTTCATGGTATTTTAGATATGTTTTCAGTCATACTTAAACTTCACATAATATGCAAAATCTCATACATCTCTGAACACTGAGAACACTCTACCAAATGTTACTTTCAAAGCAGAATTCCAAATTTGCAGCCACACATTTTCCATCCACCATCCTATACTTTCTCATTCATATGCTTAACCAGTGCTTTCAATGCCTATCCTTATTCCCCTAAAATATTAAAATTAGTACATGAATATCTCTTGGATAATAAACTTAACATCCCTATTGTCTTACCTTTTTTGTAGAATTAATAACAGTGGTGAGTAAAGATACTAATTTAATAATTTCTTTGTTCTTTGAAACATTCTTGAAGTAATTCTTGCTCTGCATTGATTCAGACAAACTGAGAGATGCTGTATCTGATGCCCTATCTTCAAAGGCAGAGTCAAATACAAAAGCAGGTTTAGTTCCAATTGCTACCAGCAAAACCTAAAGACCGCTTATATAGTAGGCATGCATTTTAGAATTATTTGTGCTTTCTAATCAAAAAGACAACTAGAAATCTAGGTGGCCAGTGTAGTTATCACATATTCACAAACTCCTCCACTGTTGGTAAATTTGCTTCATCCAGGTTCTCTGTCAAATTCGGAACAAGTTCCTCTCTTATTTTTCAAGTATAATCTTCCTCTTTCCCTCCAAAAACGCTCATTTTTCCCTAAACACTCTAGTTAAGTGATTTACTGGCATATCGGCATTGACTGAATCCATAAATATCTTTATTTTCTCAATTATGTGGGGTAGGCTAAGATTGATAATTTTAAATAGAAATTAACATTAAATCCTAGCAGATCATTTTGAGACAGTCAGGCCTGAAAATAAAATAATGATAAACAAACAGAACGTCCTTTAGCAAGGGAATACCCACAGGATTTAAGTTATATGAAATTCACATTGCATCTCAAGTAAGAGAAACTCTTGGTTATGAAAAACTAATTTAATTCCTCATGCAGTTCAAATATTACTTAACTACTTTTTAGACATACAAGAGGAAGTTACCTTAAACATTCAATATATTTTTGAATTACCTGAAGAACAAAGTAGAATAATTAATTTCGCTTGATTCTTAAAAAATCACAGAGGAAAAAAAAATAGGAACCAAAGACAGTATCTTAAATTTGCTTAAATGAATGTCCTCAATAACTTAATTTCAAGTCTGATCACAAAACATATTAATTCTTTTTTGCAATTTTAGTCTACTCAATCCTTCACACAAACCTATCCACCAATAGTGAGATTTATATAGATATCTCTACTCAATAACAGTTTTTGCTTAAGACCAACTTATCTTTCTTAAAAGAATGTCAGCATAATTTTTAAAACCATTTGAAGAAGCCAAGTTACAAACCACACTGGCAAATCACAAAAGATTTTGTGTCATGGTAGTGACTACAATTGTTTTCCAAATTCATTCAAAATTTCTGCTGTGCTGCCTAAGCCGGAAAACTAACAGCTTCTCACCCTTTCCAAGTAGAAGCCAAAGCAGTACAATTCTCTGAATTTTACAACAAAATCTCCTTACTCAAATTCCCACAATGAAGTATCTCCATGCAAACTTGATTGCTATACATAGGAAAAGCTCTGGCATTGTTGCATCCTACTTCTTCACCAAGGTGGATTAAAATCCATGAAGTCTTTATTCTCTTGCCTTTTATGTATTTTCTGTCTAAAATCCTTTTACATATACTGTATAAATCACATTTACCTAAAACTCAAATTGAGTAATGTCAGAGTTTATCATTACCATGCATGTTTTTCATTCCAGTCTCTTTCATTCCATCTTCAGAATCACTGTCTCCACTCTCACATTGCAACATAGCCAATTTTCTCTCTAATAGTTCTTTCTGTGGAAGAAATAAAAGTTCATTTTCTATTCACAGTAGTTTTTAAACTTTAGTTTTGTATTAACCACAGTTATTAAAGACAAACCTTGGATATTCTCTCCTTACTCCACTGCCCAACTCCTTTCATTACTTTCACAATACTGTCTACAGCTTTATTAAATGTTTGCTGTACCTCATCCAAAGAAGGTTTCATGACAATATTAGGGATAGATAGGTTAATGCTGGTCTTAATGATAGGATGAGCACTTGTTTTCTTCTTATAGGTATCGTGATTTTCTAAATGAAAGACAATAACAGCAACAAAAAAAGTTGTTCACATTTATTTCAAGACTTCCATCTAGGGTTTATAATTATATAAACCAATTTCTACAGCACAGTATTGAGTACTGAGTATAATTTCTTAAGGAAAAAAGATTCCTGAGTAGTTTACAAGATGTATTGGTTAAGTCCATAGTAACAGAAGCAAAAACTAAGTGCCATCTTACTTAGTCCATGAAGCTCCTTGTCAACTTGTTCAACACAGCTAGGCTCAGTTCAACAGAAAATCCTGTTACCTGTCTTGTACTCACAGTCAGCATGTTAAATTGGGCACAAAAACTCCACTCTTCATATTTTGATTTATATGCCATAGAGACTGAAATCAAATGCCTTTATTTTTGTCTCTTATAAGTAAGTAACAAGAAAATACTCCAAAAGAGTGCTTCGTCACAATCTATAGAAAGATCTAAAGGCAGTTAGTAAGAGAAAGAGAACACACCTCCTTCTCCTGTTTTTTTTCATATAATTTTATGTAAAAGTTAAGTCCAGCTACAAATATACTAACTAGTTCCAGAACAGTAGGGTCTGTCCTAAAAGAAACATTATCAAAATGATAATTTTCTATTTCTGCAGGAGAAAAAAATATCCCCTGGAAAAATACTATGTTATCAACTGTGATTTAACAAGACAGCTCACTCAGGCTCCTGTGTTTTCCCTTCCCTTACATATCTGGCTCTTTTTATGATATAGTTCTGCAATATTACATCTACATATTTCTTTCCATAGGCTAAAAAGGCAGGCAAAGTACTGCAATATGGCCACCTGAGAGGCTGATCACGGAAGACACATGGATGCGCTTGCGTATGTTGTCCAGAGTATTTCGAGTGAGTTTCAAAAGGGCATCAATATTACAGTCATTGAAGTAAGAAAGTAGTTCACTGGCTTCTTCCTCTAATACTTCTAAATCTGTTCTCTTCTTTTTTGCTGAAGGAGAGAGTCCAGCCCACATCTCAATGAAATTATTGGAGGAAGTCAGGCTTTTTGATCTTATTTCCTCCTCTGATGCTAAAACATCATAAATATAGTTAGTTAAATTGATGTAGGAGATTTGAAAACACAATAAAGCAACACTTCCATATGTGTGTGAAACATAACTAAGTCTTACAGAAGTGCAAATAATACGCATTTGTCATCTGTACCTCAATGCACTGGTCCTTTTATTCCTAACCACCTTCTCTACTCAGTTCAAACTGGAGAAAAAATCTTACATGCTTTCTCTAGGAAGTCCAGCACTTAATCAAGGCCTGTAAGAAGCTGTTTCCAATTTATCAATATTTGAACATGCAAGTTAGACTGATAACATTGACCTGTTTTGCAGATGACAGATGATTGTTAGATGATCCGTTGTTAGATGATCCATCAAGCAGAAGTCTGGAGACATCAGATATTGACTGATACTTCAGCCAGTAGAGCTATGGCATCTCCTTCCCCCCCACACACACATTCCCAACAATATCAACCATGCAAAAGAATAAACACAGAGGGACAGTACAATCTTACCTGCATTTTTTCCTCTTATTTCATCAGTGGGAACAACTGACTTCTCATCTTCTTTTTTGATCTGTACCTCTGTATCAAGTAACATGTTAATCAGCTCATTAGCAGCTTCTTCCACCAGTGAGCTTTTAAAATGTAAAGTCTGGGAACCTTTCATACAGAGCTCCTATTAATCAAATCAAAACAAACATATGTTCTTATGGTTCCTTGTTCTTATGTCTATTTCATGATCATGGCATCCTTTATTAGCACAAATTTCAAGGTTTCACGTTTGTGAAAAACACAATCAATGCACAGCGTTATTTTTACATCTGTTTGTTCTGACTTTCAGTTTCTATTTCTATTTAGTTTTGGATTTTCTGTTGCGCCAAATAAGACATCATAAATGTATTTCAAAATTGCTGTGACTTGTTTCCTAAATCATACAACTAATCCAGAGTTAATATTACGAATTACTGTTTACAATGCATAACTGGGTTAAAGGCCTCTCAAAAGGAAGTATTTCTTAATTTTCTTATTTTTCTAAGGTAGACATGGGAGACATTAACCTTTCATTTGATCATTTCTATTTTACATTACTTGGGTGTGCCATAGGGAGTATTAGCCAATTGTATTTTCCTTCTGCAGTCAGATAAGAGATAAAATCCATCCAAAGTTGTATTTATGATTGGAATAAACACAAAGAGTATTAACTATGTGAAGGAAAAAAAAATGAGATTTAACAAAATTCAGAAATATTTTTCTAGTATTCTGCCAGTTTTCTTTCTTTAATACTTAAGGTAAAATTGATCGAGTAATTTTTAGCCATGTATGATGCCTTAACTATAATTGTCTTTTTTTTTTTTCTGTTTTACCACTTATTTGTTTAAGCTTAGTCAAACCTAGCTACCTCTGTTTAATTAAAATTAGTAACTGGAAAATTCAAATATTAGCAAGACTCAATCATTTCCAAATTTTAAGACACAATCTTTGATCTTTCTAAGGATTCATTATAGTTGAGAAAGAATCCATTTCTTCTTTGTAGTATCAGAGTAATGATTTAAACAAAGTACTTTGGTGCTTTGTTTTTTCCCCTCCACGGTATAGTTATTATTCTTGCAGCAGTTTCCCCAGAAATTTAAAGACACCTGACACATGATAGACTTTATTTTCAGTCCTTCCTAGTAAGAAACTGAAATATCCTTACAAATTTTGTTATTATTTTCATTGCAGTTACTACACCACTTTCTCTGCTAACTCAACATATTCAACTGCTGTGGTGCTGTAGTTGCTACAGAGAAATTCAAGTTTTCTTTTGTGTTAACTCTCACAAATTTTTACTTCAGTGATTGCATATTTTAGTCCTAGCCCTATCAGGAACACAGCAGCAGAATCAACAAAAAAGGTGTATGAAGTACCAGTCATTCCATAGAAATATTCTAAGTTTCACCCTGTAATTAACAACTAGCAGAGCTGTACTAAGGGACAAAATAGGAAAGGCCAAAAATGCAAACTGAGAGGAAAAAAAAAAATTGTAGTGTTTATTACTACAGGAGATCAGGCATAGGGATTCATCTGCATGATCTTCTATATGCTTTCCAAAAGCAAAGTTTATTTCAAGAGAAAACACAAGTTAGGTAATATATTCTAAACTTCCAGAACAACTCACTACTGTCAGATAAAAATAATTCTGACATTCAATTTTATTACTAGTTTAATCAGCTTTAACGACTAGCTACTTACATGCTTATGGTTAATCCTCCTGAGCATATAATTATTTTGATGGGGTAAATGAAGTGACTTTTCCCAGAATACCTTCACTCTAGTACTTCTGAGCATATTTTGCCTACGCAAACTCAAGACAGCTTGAGATTTTGAAAGATATTCAGTACACAATCATTTCCATCATATCTACTCTCCCAGGAAACCAAATGCACTTATTATGGAGCTATTCTCAAGCATCAGACGGGCAATTCTGTTATGTAAAGGCACTAACAAGCAACAATGACAAAAAAAAGTACTATCACAGAGGAAAAACACTTGAGTGGTATCAAAGCATAAAAGAAACATCATGCAGAAGTTGGCTTGACATTAATAAACTGAGAAAAGAATGTCTCAGCCCAGACATCGTCGCATTTTGTATTTTTGCTCCTATTTAGTGTTCCAGTGAAAAAAACAACTGGAAATTTCCTTTCTTCATTTTCCCAGTAATTCTGCAATGATTACACCTCATTTAAAAAAGGAAAATATTTTAATTTGAAATATTAAATACGTCTTTATGAAAATTTTATCTAATAACCTTAGTCTTTTGGAGAAATTCCTCACAGCTCAGGGGTTCATCTTCTGGCAACTTACAGAGTGGCACGTTACTCATTTCTTGAAGGACAGCATCAATACGAAATTCAATCAAGTCATTCACTCTATCAAGCAACAACTCCAGTTCAGCTTTTGAGGCAAAGAGAAGATTTAAAACAAGCTTAAAAGTTTGAAATAACAGTTTTTGCAGAGCCCTGTTTAAATTTGTACTCAAACAAGCCAATATATTCAATTTTATACAAATTTTACACCTTAACCAGTTCATTTCAAACATCTAGGCTTATATGGCAAGGTTCACCAGTGAACTCGTAATTGGCGTTTTGCACAATGTATGCTCATCCAGTATATTCTGTACATATCCTAAAAGACAATAGGCAAAATAGCATACAGATATACAAGATTAACTTGAAATATATGCATTTCAAACATAAATGGAAAAAATAAAGACATCAAAATTCAACTGAGGTGTTCCAGGAATACTTCTCCTATAGCGTGAATGAGTTACTAATTAGAGAACCCACTAGAAGCAGAAATTTTTGACAAATAAAATGTCCATCCTTCAAAAAACGTTAGAAACCAAATAATAGTTAACAGACACCAATAACTAGAATTTTCAGTTTTACAGCAATTCATTTTCAATGCTGAAATTGAAATAGCAGCAAGGTGCCTCTTCCAGACTCAAACGACTTGTGTTATTCAAAATTAAATTGAGTATAATGTCAGGTATTGAGCAGTGACAGTGCCAACTCAGTGAAGATACTATTCCTTGAGAATTTGTTCTGTCCATGTAGAAATAAAAAGCAAGACTAAGAAAAGTCTGAAACCTTGATACTGTTAAAAAAGAGGTATCCTTCTCAGATTTCAGAATATAAAGGAACTTCTGCATACTACTTCATGCTTGGTTAAACCCTACTGCCATCTCATCCATATAAGTAAAAATTCCAAAAAGATGTCAGAAAACCAAGTAGAAAAATAAGGATTTTTTTTTAAAGTAGAGGTTACATGAAGTAAAGGACACAGGTGAATATTCTAATTTCTTTCATGTGTAAGTCAGTTAAGCACAAATCATATAAAGGACAGCAGGCTTAATAATGAAATTTGCATTGTATAAAAACAAACAAGCAGAAGTTAATGAAAGAGGCAAGTGACTTACCTAGCTTGCTAAAAATTGTATTAATATATTTCTCAATATTCAATGATGTCCAGGTCAGTAACTTCAGACCTGGCTGGATAGCATCATCTATATTTGCTAACCAAGGGATCATCAATCGTTCAACAGGCTGCTGTATTTTTAGTTTAATTCTTTTATACTCTGCTAGCATCATCTGAAACAAACAGAGAGTTAAAGCATTTTAATACACGCTGTTCTAAACCTCTTCATATACACGTATTCATCATAACACATTAAGACAATTATTCCACGTTACTGAAATTAGTGAGAAATAATAATCCTTGGATTTTTTCATCATTTTTGGCAAAAGTTCAAGGTTTGCTGCTCTTCACAATAGTGCAACTACTAATTCACAGGGAAATTCACCTATAAAAAGGGATTTTTTTTTTGTAAATAGTTTGCAAATTTCCGTCCCTAAATGGATGTTCCAGGAAAAAAAATCCCAAGAAAAAATCATCCAAGTTAATTTTTCAGCAGTTTTATTAGAGTAGTCTTAACAGAGCTTCAATATGGTGTTCAGTTTTAAACGCATCTTTAACCCACTTATCTATTTTCACATTTTGCAAGAAAATACCCTTGTAATAGCTTTATGATGTAACATGACATCTTTATCTCATTTCAGAATCAAGTAGCCCTTTGAAGCTATATTTTTCCAGACATGCATTATCTTTGAATCTTTGTCTTCGCTCATCTAGAACTTTGTCTGTTCATAGGGAGACAAAATGACCCAAAGGAATTACAAAATTAGAGAAGTGGAAGCTTTAGCTGCTCTATTTACTCTCTTCTACAGACATCTATGTCTAACACTGATGCAGAAACCATGTTGTTATGTGATGTCTGCTGGATCTTTTGCACTTTTTAAAAGCATACCATCTGATTCTCCCTGCTAACTATCCTCTTAAAACAAAGTGTATCCAATGTTGGCTCCATTGTTGAATGAGAGATAAACTGATTATCATTTAGAAAGCTAGCAATGGAGTGAGGCATCTTGTAAGTTTCTTTCCCTCCCCATCTTCACCTCTTTCCCAAATTCTGCAATACTTTCCTAAACTCGCGCAACTTTGAAGCAACTCCACAGAAGATGAAAAGCCTGGAAATTCATTTTAAAAGTGTCTTCAGATAAGAAAGAAAAGAAAAAAAAAGCAACAAAAACAACTTGCCAATATTGTCTTAATACTGATCTTCATTTTTAACTCTCTCATGTATGCAGAGCCAAGCCATTTTAACATATGCCACACATATATAAAACAACTAAAACGAACTCACCTGCAAATTGTGGACAATATTCTTATACCAGTCTCTCTTCTGTTGAATAGCACTTGCAAATGGTGGGATATCAAGGCACATGTGAGCCATGCAATCTGTTTCTCTAATTAAAGTTAATATTTGAGGGTCAAAATTCACAAATAATTCTCCCGTTTCTGGAGATTTTACCAAGAGAGTTGCCTGGAGTCTTGTTTTAGTTAATTCAATCTGCAGGAAAAAAAGTCATCACTCCTGATGAGACAACCCAGTACAACAAAACACTTTGATCTGGAGGTAAATATCAGTTTGGTGCAAAAAGATAATAAAATTAGGCACTGCTGACAATCAAGATTGATATGGTGAATCAAAAATAAAACTTTATTGATGCAATCTGTATGCACCCAAAAACCTAACAATGAAATTAACTGTTCTTCATCAGACAGACATTTTTCTGTTGGGTTCCTGGATATCCTACGCCCCATTCCACAAGCAAACACTAAATGCAAAACCTTAGAGATTTTGACTTCAGTTCTCCGAAATCTCACTTTCTTAAAACTTAATGCACATTCTGAAAACTGCACACCTCCTTGATGAACTGAATTTAGACTTGGATAATTTCTTTAGACTTCTTTTGTAGCTGATTCTTGGTTTCTCCTTTAGCTTGTTTTCCACGACCTAACAGTTATATAACACTGCAATCTTAACAACTCTATAATTTCTAATTATATCAAACTTTTTGGGCAATTTGAGACCAAAAAAAAAAGATTAAAATTCATATTTATTACAATTTTTTTTTATTCTTAAACGAGAAGCCTAGTCACACTATTGACTTAGTTGCCTCATTTGAATGTAACAGTATCATTTGCTCTCCAGGTGACTAGAAGGGAGAAGATTCTTATGAAGATAACTCATGGAAAATTTGGCTGACATCAGTCATGTCTTCATGCCATTCCTGTTTTCCACTTGTCCTTTTGCTGACATAACTTCAGTTCATCATTCACTTCTCAAATGTCATGGATCCCTTTACTTTTCGATGGAGATTGTTTTTAAGTAATAGTTTCAGAACCCATTGATTTTTTCCATGTACTTCTTCCCTCTCTGTGTAATCCCCTGAAATCTTCTTTCTATGACCAAAATATGGTCGACAATACTGCTTGCTTCAACAGCTTCATGTACTACAATGAAATTTTACACAACAATTTTTAAGTTAACATCAAGTTCTGTAAACAAAGTTGTCATGCTCTATCCACTAACAGTCAGTCACTCTGTACAACTGCCTTAAATAGCAACTGACTTTTTCTCAAAATGTTCACCACCAGATCTTACTGGACTCTTCTTTGGGCTTCAGAAACTCACTGATCCTATTTTCAGTTTCCTCCTCTCCCATTCATGGGTGGTGTTTTTTTTTTTTTTTTTCAGGCAGTTCTCATTACTAAGACATTACACATTGTTAACAGAAATCAGGGGTATGTTAAATGCAAGAATCTTACACTGTCACAGTACTGTAGTAAATTTCACACCTTCTATTATTTTAATATGTCCGAGTGGAATTACATATAGTATGAAAACAATGGCTTTAAAACTTACACTGTTAAAAGAAGCAGATAAACAAAGTGGTTGGTATTCAGGAACGAACAGACAAAAGGCGGGAAAAAATGAAAAAAATAAAAAGCCACTAAACTTAATTATTTCCGTTGAATAGAAGGATAAAAATTAGTATGCCACAGCCCTATTTCTGTTGCATTTGTATTCTGCACAGGACACTCGCCCATCTCCCATTTTCCTTTTGTTCAGGAGTGGAGCATGAGCTCCACCTTGTGTTCTCTGATACTTATGTCTACATCAGTCTGCTCTGATGCCTCAAGAAGAGACTACTGAATAGGCAGGTACCACCTCAGGAGAAAGCCCCATGCACTGGTGTTAGAGTGGACAAGGGACAGCAGAAGCATCTGGTCTCAGATCTTGTCTAAGATTAGTTACTGATATTTATCATCTTCAGAATTTTTCATATTTTACAAAAGATGGAGTTGAGCTCCAAGAACAAGAAGTAGCTGCACTGATAACTGAGCCAGAACCTTTAAAAGAGTTACCTGGAGATTGACTCCTTTCTTTTGAGATTTGAAAGTCTGAGGCCAATTCTTCTACAGTGTGACCTTTGCCAAGGCAACAGAGAAACTAGAGGTGGAAAATGTGCCTATAGCACAGTAGAAACTTGCAGAAAGCTAGGAAGTAATGCCTGAAGAAGCCTCCTGATAATATGAAGGCAGTCAGAGGTTCTATGTACAAAAACCAAAAAATCAAAATCAGTCATATGAGATTTAGAAGTTAAAGTAAATCATGTTTTCTGAAGAATATTATACTACAGCATTCTGCTTTACCAGATGGTTGATAGGAAGCAAACTGATATGAAATATATTTGTGTACTTACTATCTTATGAATTCTATGAGATGCTCTATTAGTTGAGACCGGATGCTTTTTATATGCATGCCCATGCTGAGGGCACATGTGGATTATCACTTTAAAACATAAGAATCATATTATCCAGATCAGCTCAGCATACCAGACTATTAGCCATAGATTCCTTCACACTGCTGCAACCCAGTGTTTCAGCAGTGCCTAGCACAATTAGAATCCTGTCTGGTCTGCAAAGTTAGATTGTACTGATCTACCACCAACAAAAACCTATCATTTTTTAAAAGAAGTATTCTAATCAAGATCAGCTGTTTTACCTGCTGAAGCCATCCCCTGTGATAGATCACCTCAAACTCCACAAGAACTCTTGCTACTTTGTTGTAGTTGCGGATTATGCGCTTGCCATCCAGTGTTTGCAGAACATCTGGGTGCTGCTGGAAAGAATCCATGGGCTGCTGGATCCTACGGAACAGGTGGCGTGCCCACAAGATCTTACCAGCTATTGGAGGCAGATTACGAGCCAAAGGAGGGTCCTGCTTCTGCTTAGTGTAGAGTTTACAGACTGCTTCTATGTCATATCCATAGTTTTGAAGGACTTTCTGATACCTTTCATCAATGCCAAGACTGGGGATTTGTAATCTGATTAGAAAAATAATAATTAGAAAAATTCATTGAAAAATTCTGAAATTCTTCTAATGTGTTGTTGGAACTTTTTCCCAGACACCCTTGCATTCCTTCAAAAATAACTACTTTAGCAGCAGATTTTCCACTAAAACAGCTTGAACAAATACTGTCACAACCTGATTCCAAGCAACCAAGATTTAGGCCAGATGATAGAAGTTCCCAAGAAAGCCTACACATTTTCTGTTTGCCACTGTTTTCAAACACTGAACTAAAATTATGTGCAAACTGTAACCAATCTGCCAATAGCTGTCTATTCTACTAAGCAGAATATTGTAAAAAAAAAATTGTTGCAAGAAAAACTGAGGCTGCTCTGAAACAATCTGAATTTATAAGGACAAATTTTGCCATTTCCTAATATAAGCATTTTAACAACAAATTAATTTCATTGTTCAAAAAGAAAACTAAGGCAACTATGCTAACAGACAGAAAAAAGTTTTCCCATACATACGCTAGTTTTGAAAGATGAAGTCCATTCCTATTTTACATTTTCTGATACATGAAAATGTGGGTTTTTTTATTTATCCACATAGCTGGGAAGATATCCCTTACCAGAGCTGAGCAGTTGAAAGAGAGGAGATTAAATTGATTTTTCTTTGTATCTAAGGAGATAATTGTTCTATTTCCTGCTTTCTCACCATTCTCAAAGCATCATTTCCATTTTCTGGCAAAATTCCAACAAGCTAAATGGGACATAGTACCTTTCAAATTTCTTCAACATACACAGTGCTCTTTCAGTGTTCAGAATATTTTCAAAGGTCTTGTCCATAAAAGTCTTTAACTGATCCTGAAGGAGAGCAAATAATTCTACAGCAGACATAAGGTACATACCTCAAATATACCAGGTGTAATTTTACAGGATTTATAATGTATTATATTAGAACAAAGTTTATGTGAGAGTTACTTCAGTAAGTATCAATTTTCCCTCTTTCCCATCCATTTCAAACAAAACACAGACAACTTTCAAGGCATTTCCTTCCGCTGTTCCCTCTGTAGCTATGCAACCAGAAAAAGCTTTTGAACCACCAAAGGTTCCACCATTCTGGGACCCTAAAAGAATGCTGGCTTAACTCTTTGGCAGCCAAAGCCAGTGAAATGTTTAATTTAAATTTGTGCTTATACCCCTACACATTCCTTCCATCACTTTGTGATATCAGAACAAAGGGAAAGTTAATTATCTAAGCCATTTGTGCTGTATATTCCTATTAGGCCAACAAAATCAAGCATTTTTATGTGAGTCTTCCCACTATTACATTAAAATAGAATAACAAGAAATCCTTGCCTATTCTATGGTTTGAATGCCAGATAATAAATGGCATTAGAGTCTTTTCTCAATTTCAGAATAGAAATCTTGAGATTTCCATAATTTTTTGGTGGTAACTCAGAGGTACTTTTGTTTTGAGGAATTATCAGTAAAATCAATTCTTATTTGATTGATAAAACTTACATGTAGATCATTTATCTCTTTGCAAAACTCTTCATAGTCTTGGTCAAAATCAGCCTTCCGTTGATCCAAAAAATTGTAATCCTTTTTCTTCATGATGTCAACAATACTCTAAATAGTTTTACAGAAAAACAAAATTATCACCATAAAACTGTGCTAGCAAAAACTTAACATGTCAAAATATTTAGCACAATGAGTTGGGCACACTCCCATTTTAACTTAATCATTAGTTACCATTTGCCGAGCAATATAAGCAAAACACATAAGTGGCATATTTGCAGGAAACAATTTAGTGCAACGGCCATAATAATTTCAGTTTTTTAATTTACTTTTGCTTTAAGCCAATTAGAATTGGTAGAATATTCAGACTTGCATTTTGTAAAAGGGATTTGTTACCCACTGCTACCCATTAAACATTTTCTCATGCAGAGGTTCATTAGCTTTATTTAAAAATTAACATAGCTCATATTCATAAAAGTATTTTCCATGACTTTTAACAGATTTAATAGAAAAACAGACTATTCAAAAGTCATAGTAAGATGCAGAATGCCACCGGCCCAGGTCTTATTATTCCTTCCTTTATACAGCTGCTGTCCACTCTAATGAAAGTACATCTTAATCAGCATCTTCCATGAGCTGTACACACATTTAAAGATTTTGGATGATGAATCGCTGTTCAGGTTGCTAGTAGTTTACCACAGTACAACTATAAAGTTCAACACATGTTCAGCACAGCAGACTTCTACCATTTTACCATAAGCCAATTGAGCTTCAATTTTTATTACTTTGCTGTAAAGAAATCCCAGGAAGGAAGTAAAAAAAAAAAAAATAGTAATAAGACAAGGGTTTTTTTTAACTATTATAAAAGAAAAAGCCTAAACTTGGAGAACTTTCCAAAGCAAACAAGCCACATCATTTCTTTCCCTCCCTCACCCTAAACATCTGTGACTTAACACTTTTTTTCTTCCATGAAACACAAAGCTATTGGTAGTACTCTAGATGAGTACAGATTTTACATAAATTTAATAATCTGCTTTGCGGGAATAAAGCTATTTCTTTAATGAAACAGAGTAAATCTGAGAATCCAAGTTGTTGTTTTTTCTCTTTGCTAAGAATGACTTATTTCAAGAAATCAAAATTTTTTTTGCAGTTATGCATCATTGAAACTGGAGTTTGTTTTCTCTTCAAGCTGCAAGGAAAATCTGACTGCAGCAACAGCCACCAGGATAATGGAACTAGCCTCTGTGGCAGGCATTGACCAGGTGCCCCATGAGCAATGGGCCAGAGATGGAGTGATCACAGTATACTTTCATAGCTGGCAAAACACTGTTAAAGAGAAAAATGTTGCATGTCTCACTTTTTCACCTGACCATAACATAAAACTATGGCACCAATTACTGTTTATAAAAATTCCTCCTATTTTGTTGCTTTTCAATCAACTTTGATTTTAACACAGCTCCTTCACATGGCCATCTGCCCCTTTTCACATCCCAGTGATCACACATTACAATATTAACTATTTCCCAGTAATTTTAGCACAGCTTGCAGAATTATTTTTTCTCTTGATAAATGCTTATTTTCATAATTACTTATTGTTTCAATTTCAAGACAGACTGACAAGATATCCAAAAGTTACCGTGTACCTCATATTTTGTGATCATTTCTTCCAAACCTTCTATCCTAGACTCCTGTAGAACTGAGTAGGTTTTCATAGTATTGAAAACATTTATTATCTTTACTAGTCGTCGATTGAAGGTTTCAAATTTTCCAAAGATATACATCTCACTAAAATCAAACTGTCTTTCAGATGGATTTTGCTCCAGTTTCTTTTTCATGTTGTGAAAGCAATTTTGATACTCCTAAAAATGAAGGAGTTCAAAGAAAAAAATCAAGCATGTAACAAACAACATTGCTATCAGGTAGAATAAAATTTGTGCAGACAGATATGATCCCCTCTAATTCAATAATAAGTAGAATTTTGATCAATAAACAATCATGCAACAGTACCATTTTGGGGTCACACATTTCATCAAATGAATAAACTGCACATAGATGTATTTGCACATTCCATCCTTAGTCAGCATGATATTTTCTTCCCTTCCTTTTAAAACAGGGCATGAAAAATGGGTCTACTGACCAACTAAAATGTCAACCCAGATTTCAGTTTTCAGAGACTGAAAATAACGATTGTGTCTTGAGTAGTTTTATTAAGTTATTGTGTTTCTAACATCGCTTTTCAGAATAAATCCCTTCTGAAGCTAAAATGCTGCTCCACTGCTACTTACATTTTCCATTCTGCTTTGTTAGCTGAGCACAAACTTAACTCCTAACTTGTTAAAATTAAATTATTCTCAAAGTCAAATTAAATAGGCAACAAACTTGCTGGAAACGGCTCTTTCAAGATTAGTTCTTAAAATATAAGCTTCATTATTTTCTATCACGTGTATGTGTCAATAATCATAACTGGTAGGTATTAATAAAATGGACTCCGATTTTCCTATATTGATTTTATGAAAGCTTTTGCACCTGGTAATTATAAAAACCTAATCCTTCAACATATTTTAATGCTGCAGATGAAAAATTTGTTATATCTTTATAGAAATATACAAGTTCACAGTTTGTCTGATGGTAAGAAGTCATAAATTTACATTAATTTGTGCAGTAACTATGAAAGATCTGTTACTTCAGAAGGTGTCAGGATAAAATTCTGTACTTGTAAATGCATGTTATTATTAAGAAATGAAAAAGTAATAACAGAGAAAACCTATTGTGAGCCTTCTGACACCTACAGGGAGGTTATCAAAAAAACAAAGCTAGTCTCTTTACAGTAGAGCACAGATAGTGGCCAAGAGACGGTGCACAAACTGAAACAGAAAAGGTGTTCTGACTGGTTGTTAAGGAGAAAACCCTTCACCCTAAGGAGAGTCAAGCAGAGGACGATGTTGCCCCGATTAGACATTAGAAAGGCTGTGCAGTCTCCAGCCTTGCAGAATTTCAAAGGTAGGACGGGAGAAAGCCCTGGACAACCATATTTGAACTCATACTTGCTTCTGCCTTGGCTTGGAGTAAGAGATCAGATTAGAAAACTGTTGAGAACCCTTCCAACCTGAATTATCTAAATTCTAAAGGAAAAAAAAAAAAAAAAAAAAAAAAAGAGTCCTCAAATGATCATGAAATTGATTTTTTTTAAAAATGTAGCCTATATTCCCAAGAAGTCTAGGCAACGTAAACAGCCAAATTTGTTACAAGTTTGTTACATTGTCCTTTCTAAAGATACAGCTTATCCAGTTGTCTTCAGAATATATTTAGCTCAATGAGGCTCTCTATTTCACTTCTATCACACATACATGAGAATAAGCTTTCTAGAGAAACTCAGACAAAATTAAAAAAAAACAAGTAAATGTCATTGAAGAGGCATAGTTAAGTTACCGTAAGTATGGAAATCCTGTTTCCAGAAGATCATCAGACACTGGACTAAATTTTCCATTAGCTCTAACAAAAACAACCCAGCATTAAAGGGTATTTTTGATTTGCTTCATTTTCCTTCATGATAACATTCCTTCCTTGTATAAAATTAACAGTTTTGCTAATCATGCTCACTTAAATCTCAATTTATATTCTGTTTTTCTCATGCCCTTTCTACCTACCTGTTTAAGCTGAATGGCTGCATGTAGTTTTTCCAGAACTCTGTCCTGAGGTTGATTCCAGATGGTGGCAGTATCATTGTTGGTGATATAAGATTTACATGCTGTGATCATCTGAGTGGTGACCTAAAAGCAGTTTTAACCTTGTGAAAAATCACTTCAAGGCAAAGCACTCTGACCATTCTTTCAGTCTCATTCCATACCTCTGAGTCCATTGGCCTAAGACCTGCAAATTAGCAATACCAAACACCAGGAACACAGACCAGATGCCTCTTTGCAGTATCCAGCCTGTAGATTACTACACTGCCACAGTGTTGTTGGTTAGCTACACTCACTCCAATTCTGAACACCTTGTATCAACCTTAAAATGACACTGAGGAGTAAAAATTCATAAGATTTTGGCACTTCTGAAATAAAAGGTAAGCGAAAGGTCCATGAGACCATGATAATAAAAGAACAAGTTGTCCCTCCAACTCCAGTTCTTTCTTCAAGCAATCTAAAGGAGGTGGGAGTCTAAAGGTTATGTTAACATGAGCACTTTTGCAAAGCATAGTTTGCTGTAGGAAAAAAATCGTTTTAATAAAAAAGTTCTCAGATTTACATATGTCAGGTTTGAGATTAGCCCTGATTTTCAAGAAGCATGAGATAATTCTTGCAATTCCAAGTTATTCCCAGTAAAATTAGTTCTAACTTCAAAGAAGGTTTATCACCATTTCCAATTCTCTCTACATTCAAAAAATAGCATTATACTGACCAACAGACTAGTTCTTCAATTGATTTTTCCCTTTGTATTCTCTCTCACTCAACCAAGAACAAAAAATTTTCACCCTGTCTGCACTTACCTTCACAAACAATGAGGAGATCTTTTCAGAGGTATTGTAATACAGTGAGACACTCTGAATCATTTTAATTGCATTTATAAGCCCTGGAATAGCATCCACCATGGACACCTGCAAAGAAATACACAGTATCTGAACTTAGCAAAATATTGCCATTACCATATATTAGCTCAACACCTGTTTAGAGAATCCATGAGAGTTATAAGCAAAGTATTTCTAACGTGTCTGACTCTGTTTCCCTGGGCCTCTCCTGTAGTGAATCCTGCCCTACCTCACCATCTCTACAAGTCCAATTTTGGGAAAATAATTTTGACACAAGCTTGGCTGGAAGAACTCCAGTCAGTGAGATAAATATGACAGTGACAAGGGCCTCTTCCAAATTAATGAACATTGCATTAAGCCTCATGGCCTCTCAATGACTGAACAATTTTCTTGCAGTACTGGTATTTAGAACAAAATCTGCAAAGGGGAGCACAGAGCAGATAAAGTTCAGCAGGCCCTGCTCAGTGCCAGTAGCAAGCATATCCACCTCAACTTTAACATATCAGTCTCTCATCAGTGAGCCTCAAATACTAGACTCAAAATCACCAAAGCAGAACAGTTTTATTACTGTGCCACAATGGGAAATAAACAGACTGCATCACGAGTCACATCAGGGTTGCCCAAGAGCACAGTTCAGAGGCAATTTCACTTTAGGAAAAAGTATATATTGAGAGAGAGATTGGCAGTCAAAGCTTTGAATCTTCAGGGTTTCTCATCATATTTCTCTGACTAGCAAGACATACACAGTCAGTTACATAACTAATTTTAACAAACGCAACCACTTGCCACCTACTATAGCAATTAATACAATCATGAAAATCCTTCCTCCTATCCTGTACACTACATTTACTATGTTATGCTTGCATCATCCTGTTTCTATGGTACAGGAAGGTTATTTATATTTCTACTTTAATATTTATCTAACCATATTTATATTTCCTAAACAAACAAGCTGTAAATTGCCCTATAAATGTTAACTTAAGCATGACCTGTCCACCAACTCAAAGAGAAAAACACAACCTTCCTCTTCTACAGTGTTTGTTGTTTTTTTTTAATTTTCAAATATTTTACTTCCTCACATAGTACAGAATACAGTTTCATCATTAGACTGAAATCTTTTATAACCAGAAATTCTCACTAGGCAACTTTAAGCATATCTGAACAGTTTCAAACTGAATATGCATAACCAAACTGCTATCTAACTATGCAATTTCCAGACTGATTCTATAAATAACAAACTACATTCATTTCAGTTGTCTCCAGAGATTAATGATAAGATTTTAAAAGTTTTGCTTACAGGGTCAGTGTTGTATAATGGGTCACAATGTTTTTCCAGAGAATAGAGATATCTCACATTATCTTTAGCTTCATTTACTGCATCTGTGATGCGAATGTCCAATGCTCTCCAATTCTAAGAATAGAAAGTTTGAAGAATAATAATAATTTTAAATCATACATTTCAGAAATACTATTTTGACCACACAATTTTGAGATCATCCTTTTTTGTCATTAACCTTTAAATTAATTTGAAAGCACAGATCTTGTATTTTAGACGAAGAGGGTTCCCAGTCATTTCCAAGAAATTAAACTAGATTTAAAATGCGTATATTTAAAGGGGGGAATATGTAAGGCAGAGGAAAACAGAAATCAAAGATATTTCAGTATTTTGTCCACCGGCAACATTATATACATTACCAAAAGGAACTCAGTTACACAGAAAATTTCTAGTCTTTACATCTGTCATAATTCAAAACAGAAACCTTCAGCAGCTTGGATTTAGCAGCAGTGAGTACTCCAAGCACTGCTTTCACATCTGGGCTCTTCAGCTGGTCCATAAGGTAGTTGAATTTAGACAATCTTTTTTTCCAGTAATCAAGCTCTGCTCGCGGTCCAAGGTTGTCAGCTTCCTTTCTCAACTGGTCATTTTCTGCAAGAATCTTTTATCATACAATAATATTACTGATAGATACTAACACTTTTATCTGTATGGATAGGCTGGTTTAATTCATAATTTAATTCCCAGGATTAACTCCTGTGATAAATTACCTAGCCTAGCCACCATCTAACATACTCAGTCCTTTAATTTTGTATGGCCTTCTTCTGGTTTGAGTTTTGAGTTTGCATTTTCATTAGAGTTTGAGTTTTAAGTGTCTCAAGAATGCTGTCACAGAAATTTTCTGCAAATAATCTACAAAGCTGGTTTCATAGTATGGTTTTGACCATTAAGAATAGTATTCACTGTAATATTGTGTTCCTTTTGCTTTCATTAAATCCAGTAGGAATCACAAATTGTTTTCCATTCCGATTTCTTGGCTTAGGTGAATCTTTCTAGTAGTCCATTTGTTCCAAGAGTATATTACAAAGTAGATAGATAACTCAGTAACTATAACATAATCACAGTCAGAATATTTTCTCTAATGTAATATGGACAGATGGAAATTACAGTAAATGTTGAAGTATGAATAGGAAGGAGCATAATTACTGTGATCCTTATCTAGTGGGTATGGCTATCATACTCTGCTTTTCTACTCTTCCCTAGCACGAACTTTTTCCCATTGCCAGAGAGATGGTATTGGTTTAAACGGATCTTCAATTTCACTCAATAATGTTGGTTCTTAGAATAATTTGTTTATAAAGGATGAAGCCATGCTCATAACAGGAAATGTAAATTCAAGCCCATTGGAAAACAAGACAATATGGGAAAAAGTCTACATTAATAAGTTATTACAAACTTAAATATAGATAAGGCTCTGCTTGCTCATATTTTTCACTGTAATAAAGGCTTTGCTTTCCCAAAAAAAAAGCAGAAAATAACTAGAAAAAACTTCTGTCCAACCAAAAGTTATGCTTCCAATTTCTCAGACAGTAAAGAACAAAAATCATTTCATGCAAGCTCAAAAGAAGCCTCTCTTATTTCTCCAGTTTGCAAGTAAATCTAGAAGTCTCAAGTTTGGCATTAAATCCATAATTCTAAGAAGGAAAGTATCTAAACACTCATGCTTTCAGCAATAAAATAGCACGTAACTGAAATCCCTCAATAACATCTGGGTTCATCAGACTAACAATTTTTCTTGCTATGCTAAATTAATGCAAATGCTTTAACAACTTTTTTTTCTTATTTGGCAATAAATGGGTAGTTAGAGGAAGTAGAGTAAATCTTTTGGTAGAAGTGCAGTTCACTGTGACACGATCTCCCCATCAGATTCAGCTTATAAATTCAAGATATTTGGGGGGTTTCATTTTCTTTTTTAAATTCCTTCTTTTTAAGAGGAATAGGCCTTAGTAAATACATAGAAGTCTTCCATGGAGCTAATTTCTTAATTTGAAAATAAACATACTTCTATGAAAAAAAAAAAACGGCAATAATTTCTATACATAGAACAGAGAATAAGATATCAACTAAATTTTCATTTTCCAAACTTCAGTTACTCACGCTGCCCCCTTCCTTAATGTTTGCCTGTATAAAAACTACAGAAAATGTTTCCCTGGGTTTTTGAGTTTTACCTTGAATGGATTGCTCTTGAAGTATAAATCACAGGAACCTGATATTAATTTCATGCAAAAAAAATAAACAGTGGATAGCTTCATTTCTTTGAGAAGAGGACTCTAGGAGCTGTGCCATGCAGACTATAATAAGCCTGCTTCTGAGATTAAAAAAATATTGCAGTTACAAATCTGATATCTACTCTTTAATTTTATCTGCACTTATAAAAAGTACACTGACTTTACACTACTTTTAACCATGTGAAGAGGTTTCATCAATGCATGGATGAGGCAATTAGCAATAACAGGGAACTAAGCCTCCAAATAAAATTGTACTTTTCATATGAAAATGCATGGAAAAAGCTCTTTGTAATGCTGTAATTTAGAAATGAAAGCACACAAAACATGCCAACAATAACTTAAGATATAGGGATCAATCTCATTTATGTTTACAGAAACGTAGCTAGCTATATGCCAACAAGATTAACTTCAACATCTTTAATATGCAAATGTAGTCATATTTCACATCCGTCCAGCGTATTACCTGTTGAATCTGTTTGGTCCATCCTTTCATGCAGACTTCTATTTTCTCAAGGCTTTCCATGCTGTTAGCAACCATCAGATAATCTGAAGGTCCTTTCAGATTTTTCAGATCATAAGTTTCACATTTCTTCAGACTGATCTACAACACAAGTTAAAGAACTCCAAAATGCTGAAATATTTGTGACAAATAATCCAGGAACTTTACAGAGACTGTTTTTTTTTTTTTTACTAAGGGTATCTCACTTCATATTCCCACTTCAATTTAAATTAAACTGTTTTGAGCCTAGAACTGGACTCTAGAATCTGAACAACTCACCGGCCCAGCAGCTGTGCTTCCTTGTCATTTCTTTCACAAAGACTTAACAGTTGAAGTAACTATTTTACCTTAATTCTTCTTGGTTTAAGAAAGGCCACTAAAGAAGTGAATAGCTCAAAAGAACTGGCACCAGAAAGAAGAAAAACAGAAACTGCTGCAGAACTGTTAAAGCCATAAACTTACACTAATATTAAAGCTGCAGATCCATGTATAACAAGTTACTGATGACAACAAGCAATACATTGTTTCTTTTCCCCAGCTTAACAAAAGCAATTTTTACAAGTATTCAACAAAAACAGTAAACTCAAGAACTCCAGACCAAGACATTCCATAGCTAGCTTGTTTCCTAGTTACTGCTTGAATATGTTACCTTCTCCAGCAGACTTTGCTGAGTTCCTGAGAGCACACTAACAAATGATTCAAGGGAAGTGAGGAACTCTTTCTTAATACTGTCATTCTGTTGATGTTCACCAAGTTCAACCCAGCCATAGTCCGTAATTTGTAAGGCTGGAATGAAGATTTCTGATATCAGCTGCTCAACACTTTTTAGTAAGCCATCTCGGCCTACATCCATCATATTAAAATTTACTTCCTGTAAAAGACATGAAATAAATATTAAAATGGAAAATAATATTCTGTCAGCATGTTTTTTTTTCCAGTCCTATTGCTTAAGCATCTCAAAAATTACAAGTATGTGTAAGCGCTCTACTGTTTAATGCAGTATCAAGAAGAATTCTTCCTAGCGTGGTCTGCGAGATTTGCAGAGGGTCATAGTTTGACATAAAAACTGAAGAAAATTCCGAAATATAATTTTATAAGAGACCTCAGTTTATAAAGCTCAGTTTATATGGAGAAGCAAAAGGATTCCAGCCTGCCTCATGTAAAGCTACCCAGGTAATATTTTTGAACAATATATTCATTCATATATGTGTGTATATATTTAGAAATATATAACAGATATATATATAGATACCAAAAGAATTACAAACTACAATTGCTTCTGATTTCCAGTTGCCCAAAGGTTCTGGTCTAGGAAGGATACCTTTATCCAGCTGGAGAGAGAACAATTCACAAAATATTTGCTTTTTAGATATTCTGAAGAAGACTGAAGATTTCTAAGGTAAACTACATGAATCTGCCAACTGTTTTCTCTTTCTAATAAAGTACCACAGGAAATTTTCAGCAACATAACTTAACACCAAACAAACTGTATTAAAGAGTCACATATTAGATGTTTCTTCAGACATATTGTTTTTACTCTTCAACTTGTCTTTCCTACTTTTAAGGTATTATTTATTATCATTAAGGGCTATATAATTGTGAAGAACTCTGCTGCAGAAATCATTCAGACGCAATTATCAGCTTGGAAACACTGTTAAAGCAAAAATCTTTAAATGTTACAAAGTATACGATTAAATAAAAACCCAAGTCAGACCCTTTAAAACCAAAAAAAAAAAAAAAACCCAACCAAACAAAAAAAAAATTCACCACGTTAAGTCAAGTACAAAAATTTAAATATATATATACATATCAAATAAAAATCTGGTGATGACAGCCAACTCATCCATTCTTTGCTCTTATTCTTTGCTCTTATAGTTCTTGCCTACTTGGGTAAAAATAACATAAAAAGATGTTCCTAAAAGAGATGGGGGAAGTTAAAACTTGCTGGCTTAGCAGTTGTACTTGAAAGTTTCCATTTCAAAGCATATATAAAGTTTTGCACAATGTTAAATTCTCATTTAGCTCATCATTCTTATTTTAGCACTCTGATTACTTCTTCTAAAAGTATAGGATTCTCTACATTTTATTCTGTGCTCCCAACTGCTAGGATAACTTGTACTGCACTTGATTCAGCTTTATCCACATTGGACTGACACAGATTTAATGAGTCTTTCACCAGTAATAAGTTTTTTGTGTATAACTTGTATATACACTCATAAAAATAAAAGCATGTTTGTTCAATGTAGAAGGCAGCACTGCTTGAAAAACTTGATACTTAGGTGTTGACCAGTTACTTTTTGTCATCTTGGATGATCATAAATTTTTGTAGCACCATTTCTTCACAATGATAGACTTCAAGCTGCTGCCACTCAACTGTGTCAGTTTTTCTATCCATTTTGCCTTGCATTTCATCTAGCCAAACTGCCTTTTTGCTCATTTCACCATTTAAAGGCTGTCAAGTTATGTACTGATAGTAAATAGCCCAAGACAAAATATAATTTTCAACAAGATTATGCACAAAGAACGGCAGACACTAACTCTCACCTGATAGATATTCTCAGTTGTGATGGCTTTCAGAAGACTAGATCTAATGAAGAAAATACATACACCAGTTAAAGCAACTTCTTTCCCCTCTGTCACAAATACTTTAGGTTTCTTCCGCTTTGTCAAGTGACAGTTCATTCCTGGAAAGCTAAAATGCTCTGTAGGTTGAAATAAAACAAATATTTAAAAAACACTGATTATTTATTCAAAGAAAAACTTCCTAAACTGTGCATCTATGAGCCCCAATCCCCTGGTGCATCACCACGACTTCCCAAGGAAGGTATGCAGCACCTAAAGTCCTCAAAGCGCCTTTAGAATTATTTCACCTCATTTTGCCATTTTCGTATCCAAAGCCTTTTCTTTCTATCTGTTTATCTGCTTTCTGCTCATTCTAAAAAAAGCTTCAGGGTTAAGGTCCTCTTGCATGGCAATCCCTTTTCATTGTGTAGTTGCAGATAATGCCCTATTGCTTAAAAAAAAAAAAAATCAGCAAACGTAGTTTACCTCAAATGAGCCGCTATCAACGGTCTTTCCTTAAGAAAATGCAGACCTAAGTCTAATACAGAAAAACAAAAGTAGAGTATTTCTGGAAACAAGGAGTGTCATGCCACAGAAGACTCTTGGGGCAAAAACAAAAATGAGAGAATTACAAGGGCTTTCCTGCCTTTTCTTCTTCCCCAAACATGAATATGCTGCTCACAGGTTTACGGTGTTGGTAACATTTGTTAAGAGTCACCAAGAAGCAGCAGTGTCTTAAATTCTTAGTGTTTTGACCACGTTATTTTTCTGTTAGTGGTTTTCCAGTATTGCCTCAGAGAAAAATTCACACATGCACACACACACTTATTTTTCAGTGAATCACTGTAATAATAAAAAGATTTTTTTAAAAAGTTGTTGGTATCTGTAATTAACGGACACCATCCAACCAAGGCAAAATGTAACAGTGCTGCTCCCCCTTTCTTGTTCAGTCATATGATCTGAGTTCCAGAGATCCCCATTTTGGATCACGTGCCCATACATATGTCCCCTCCCTTTTGTTCACATAATCTTCTTCTTTCCATTCTTCTGAAGAAGTTTTTTGTTTACCTCACAAGTACACCACCTAAACAGTCTTGACTCAGAAATTTTTATTAATTTGATTTATCATTAGTTAACAAAAACTTTCACAATCCTCACACTTCAGTAATTTCAGAGGCCAGATCATCAACAGGCACCCATTTTCAGGACATCCCCATGATGTATAAAGATACAGTAGGTATTCTGTGATATCTTCAGAAGAGATGTGCTGTTACTGAAAAGCGTGGTAGAAGCTGTTGAGCTGCCAGTTAAAAGTCACACTCAGAACACTGCAAAAACGTGATCAGACATGTCTCTCAGGCCACCACAGACATACTGGGAACATCAGCAATCAGGATGGCTTCCATATATTCAAAGAGAGATCTCTAAAATAAAAAAAAATAGATATTTCACATCCTGGAAGAGACGACTCTCCTCAACTCCTAAGTACAGTTGGCTTTCCCAGAGATGGCTTTCATTCATAGCTGTTTCCAAAGATGTGCCAAATTGAAGCAGAACTGGTTCCAGCACAGACCAGCACTGAAAGAACTCTGTTCATCCAGATAACTCTGCTTTTGGTTACTGTTGAGCCAGTACTACCCTACTTTCCCATACAAAGGAATGGGCACAGTTACATATATGAACTCCTTTCCTGCAACAGTGTAATGTCAATGGGTCACCATCATCGCTGGAAAAGCTGTGGGACTATCAATTTGCTACTGAATCCTTATTCAGCAAGCTGGTTGTAATGCTGGATGACTGATGTATATATAAAGGCAGAGAAGGAACTGTGACCTCTACTGTGTCTTCATTGAGTTGTTTCTCATTTACACCTATGACAGACTATCTTCACGCTGTTCCACAAATCTGTTCTGCAAAGACCCAGCCAGGTAGTCACTCTAAATGGTGACAGTAATAAAGAGCTGAAGCCCTGATGGCAGAGACTAGCAGAACTGTTGGGACCATTCCCTATCAATACATTTGTACAGAAAAGCTGTTGTTTAGATGGAGAAAAGCAAGCCCATGAAACAAAATACTTCCATCTGATGAGCTCCTCAGCAACAAGGACCTGTAACCTGGTTATTATCTATGTGTCAGCATTTCTGAAAGAAATCTAGGTAGCAACTGGAGCACTTCTGGGACATGTCAAAGACCGGCAATAAACCAACACAAGAACAGTTGAATGGGTGGGCAAGGAAGTGCTAAGCATGCACGCTAACAGCTATGTCTTTTCTTGTACATCCAGGGTAAATAAGTGGGACTCTGAAGTCCCATGAGGCCCCTGGCTGGTTCCAGTGGGAACAGCATTGGATGCTCTGTGACAGAACCCATGAGCGAAGGAAGGATGTCCTCATCACACGAATCCCAAGATGCTTCCAGGGTAAGTGAAAAGGCGGCCTCCCCAAGAACTGTGGTAAAGTGGGGAGTCCTGGGGAAGGGGATGAGAACAGAAGTGAAAAAAGAGGCCTTGTGACCCTAAACAGGGGCCTCCTGAAGCAGTTTGTCATGTGACATGACTATTTGAGTGGACAGTCATGTGCAAAGAAACAGGGAGGGTTTCCAGGACAAACTGATGGTGTGACTGGAAGGGAGGGGGTAGAACACCTGTCACTGTTCACCTTGTGTGAAAGTTGCCCTTTAACTATCAAAAAGCAGTACCTTGCTGTTGCATACTAGCAGTATGTAGAAGCACACTAATAAGCTTCAGTAATTCATCAGTCATTCATGATCAAGGACAGGTATCCCTGTGTAACCAAACCTGACTTGCTTTAAGCCCAAGTTAATAAAAATGTTACCAATCTTTATTCTTTGCACACCTACTCAGAAGAAAGACAACATGTTGCAGTAAACCCTAAGTAGCTTTACCTGTATCAGTTGCCTCCACATCTTGATAGTAGAACATCAGATGGCGCAGACCTCCTGGGTCCAAGAATTTGTCAATGCGCTCTATCTGTTTGAGACGATGTGAAAGTATTTATGCCTGGCACATCCACTACAAAAATTGTATGTGCTCAGATTTTTAGCAAAAAGTACTGACAAACACACATCATATTATCATTGTCCAGTATTAACATTACACTAGGACCAGTAACTACCTTCTAAAAAAAAAAAAAAGAAATAAAGTTGTTTTTTTCCTTTAGTTGCACACACTACTTAATTGAATAATTTGATTTTTTTCCATGCTGAGCATAGTTGAATATAGTTAGGCCATGTTCCAATTTACTGAAACCACTTATGCACATGCTGTGCACCATCTCTCAAACAGAGGGCATTTCTTCATTTGCAGAAGAGCAGCAGCACCTCACTGAAGTCCCTCCTCCATGTTATTCTTGCCGTCATTCAGCTAACTAGCTGAAAACAAAAAGCATATATTCCATAACACAGCAACAGGGAAAGCCTTTACTTATTTATATTTTAAGCATCACTTGAATTTTGCAGTTCTCCATCAATCTCAGGAGGTCATCGGTCTTCCTTGAACTATGCATTGGTAGTGCAGTCCAGGAATCTCATGTAGAGGCTACACAGGACTTGGAAGAAAGTTAATTGGTGTATGTCTAGGAAATTTTGGCTGAGCCCTCCAGCAAGGTCAAAACAACTAATAAAATTGTTAAATAAAGTGTAGTAACACTTTATTCAAGAGTATTTTTCTAGTATAACAGCTGGAAATATTTTCTTAATCTGACAATTATTCTCAGGCAATATAATTTGTCAGGAAACCCACCTAGAGATAAAATGCCAAAAGGTTGAAACAAGTTCTGTGTTTTAACTTGTGTGACAGTGTTTAGCACAGCTCATTTTCCTGTTTCATACAGAATGACAGAATTGTTGGAAAGGGCCTTAAGAGATTGTTATGCTAACCTCACGTTTTGTCAATAATAGCTCAGCTCTTCCAAAGCCTTGCCCAAGCTGAGTCTCGAAAGTCTCCAAGGACAGAAATTCCACAGCCTACTTGGGTAACCTATTCCCACGTCACTTTATTTTCCTGGTGAAGAAGGGTCTCTTAGTGCACAATCTGCAACTTGTGGCTATTGCCCCTAGTTACATGAACTGCCACTGCTGAGAACAGTTTAGCTCTCTCCATAACTACTCTTCAAGCAGTTACAGGCAACTGCTTGACAGCCCTTCAATCACTTGTTCTGCCTCTTCTCATACTTCACATGCTTTAGGTCCCTGACCACCTTTGTAGTCTTCCACTGGATCTTCTCCAGTTTCTCAATATATTCATATTGAAATGAGAATACCTACATTTTAAAACTTAAGTTTAAAAACAAAGTGATTTATTTTCAAATCACAAAATACACCTCCAGTGCACGTAATGCTTACCCAGTACCAACACAAACACTTATGTATTTGGTGGGATCACTAGCCAGTCTATTTTGTCAAGTAGTTTTCAGCTGATTTAACTTCCTAAACTAGCTCACAATATAGTCTCACAAATGCTGGTAGCAGCCTAGTGTAAACAACATTAATATGCAGCCTAACATGGACACACTCTTCTGCATCTGTGAAACCACAAAGTCTGGCAACTATTTCACTAAGTATTTGATGATAGCATCAGTTTTAAAGCACCCTCTGAGCTTCATTTAGCAAATAAATCAGATTACCTGGTTACCATCAAGAATAGCTTCTTCTATTTCTGCTCTGTCAAGATTCACACAAGTGGCAACAGTATCCAGTAAGTAATCATGCCTGCCATCCAGCCGAGCACGTTTAGCCTCCCTTTCCTCCTTCAGCTTTTGCTGTTATAAAAAACAAAGTGGACTACGAATTACTCGAAAATCAAAATTTTGAAGACAAACATAAGGAAAATCTTGGAATTTATTTTAAAAATGAACACTATTGCAGTCTTCCATGATTGTGGTTGAAATTTTTAGGCACTTAAATTTTTAGAAGGAGTCTGCTACGATTTTGCAGATGATTTCCTGTGTTCTATTATCATATTTAGCACAAATTTTCTACCATCAGCCTTTTATACAGTGTTAGTTATATGTTGAAAGTCTCTCCAGGGAAAAAAAAAAAAAAAAAGGTACTTTATAGGTACAGCTCCATTATCCTGCCAGTCATCTTCAACACGCTTCAAGCTATTAGTTTTTGCTTTTCAGTCTATTCACATAGCACCATCAAATCAACACGGGATTGTAACCCTTATTTGTTTCTTGTGGAAGATATCGTAAGTGTTTACCAACAAAGACAAATGCTGCTGGAGGAAGCTAAGATTTCATGCATTATCTCTTTAATATAATGAGAAGTAGAACAAGCAACAAGCCTCAAGGTACTCAAGTGTTTATAAATGTGCTTAACTACTGCTATTATACCATACTTCAAACAGTATGCCTACTCTCCTAATTAAACTGAATTCCCATATGTAAGACACCTCATTATATTGTAGACAAAATAGCCTTCTGGAGTAGTTACTGCTACTATTGTGCATGAGGATTACAAGATTTAATATAATTTCATTTTCAAAAGAAATTTAGAATTATGTTTCATTGGTATTAAATTCAATCTTTATTTCCTTGGTGATTGCAAAAAATCTAGTAACTATACGAAGTATGCATGAGTGATTTATCTATAAGCTTCTGCAGAGCTAATAGGACCTGCATAATACACTTTATACCATTATGTAAATTTCTTTGATACTTCCTGAAGGAATTTTCAGATGTTTGGTAAACTCATAATTGCTAGGATATCTGCATAAATGCTGAATGTACTGGAAATGTTTTCCAGGTTAAAGACAAATATACAAATAGCATTTCTCACACAGATATGACTGAAGAATGCATAGTAGATTAATTTGTATACATATTTTATGCTGTTTTAGCTGTGTTTTAAATGTAGGCCTTGCCTACATTTCAGAGAAGGGATGAAAATTTTCTGCTAATTAGATACAAAAAGCAACCATTTTTTGGCTGAATCTACTGACACAAGAGCTTTGCTATTTCAACAGCTTCAGCACAACTGGCAATGCATCTTTCACATGGAAAAATATAAGCACTAAGCCAATTAGATAATTTCTATTTAATTCACCAAAAGCCTTTTTTTATTTTGCTCAGACTACAGTCAGATTAATTTTTTGTACTCTGCTGTTTCCAGCACAGAGTTCTAGATACATTGCAGCAAAAGGAATTCTTCTTACACAGGTTGTCAGTTCCCTCATATACTTCACCCATACACATAACCTTTCATATGCTCACAGCCTCTGCTCCTCCTGCCAGCTGCTGTTTATATTGGCTGAAATCACAAGTATCTTCTCAAACTAGGCAATCATGTCTTGATGTTAATTTCAGTTCTTTTAATGCCTTCTAATCCAATCCTATAATTGCAGTCTCTCAAGTCCTATAGCATATCTTCTAACTAGGTCACATAGAATTAAGCAATATTTGATGTCTAAGCATTTGTTAATATATCATAAATCTCTTAAAGATCAATTAACTGTCCCTAGAGAACACAAGCAATTATTAACAAGATAGTAAAACTACAGTTCTCAAGAGACTAAGACATTCAGTTGCGTTCATCATGTGTCACTTCTGTAAGGCATTTGCATTGTTCTGGTGGATATCTCTCTAATTAAGGTTAGTTACACTCATTTTATCCCTGCTAGTCTCTACAATACAATTCAAGAACACGCACAGTCATGCTGGATAAAGATATGGAAGCTGTCATGCTTCCATATCTTGATGACCTGCTATTTCTAAAAACATTTTCTCTTCCTCTGCTAAAGTGTACTCTAACAAATAAGCAAGTTTACATAATTCAAATAAACATCCTCTAAGAGAACACTGAAAGAGCAAGGTTTGAAGCTTCTCACTGCTCACACACATAAGCTACTGTTTGTATATGTAAGTGAGGAATTGTTGGTATGCATAGTAACACTTAGAAGCAAACTCTGAAGAGTATCAGCTAGCTGTTCTGATCAAGGTCATACAGCAAAGCCTATTCGTAATGTTTAGTGGCCTAGGGGAACCCAGATTTCCATTCCCAAGAGAGTAATCCTTTCTCACTCAGATATCTTGAAGGATTGCCCATGTTTTTATATAGTACAGCTTAACCTCAGTTCTTCATTTACAGAACAGCAACACAGCCACTTTTCATTTGTTGGGTCTTGTCTCTCCTCCATCTCCTCCCCCTTACCTAAGAAGGTAAGAAAATCCATATTACACAGACTGTGTTCAGCAAACCTGTAGTTAAAAAAACTAACTGAAAAGTCCCTTGGATCATTAGTCTAGCTATAATTAGTAACTTGCTTTAAACTAGAGATTTTCAAGAAATGCGTAGATGTGGCACTGAGGGACATGGGTTAGTGGGCACAGTGGTGATGGGCTGATGGCTGGACTAGATGATCTTAGTGGTCTTTTCCAAGTTTGATGATTCAGTGATTCTACTTTACACAAGCTCTTAAATTTCTTATACCTAGGTACCAAAACTTCAGCACAGGAAACAGGTTTCAGAAGGCACCTGCTCCTCAAGCAGAATAAAGAGGAGATTCTTAAGTCCATTTTGACACTTGTCTAAACCCATAAACATATTACACCACCAATCTGAAGCAACAAATGAGGAACAAGTTAAATTTTTTTTAATTGTTTTCTAACTACCATGAGAATATATACACATATATATTTAAGCAGAAAATAACAAAAAAAACGGAAGTCAGATCTTTTGAAGCAACAGCCTAAGGAAAAAAATATTCTATGAATCTATGATATTAACTCGAGCCAAACACTCCTTACAGAGTGCAGTTACCAATGTGTGTGCAGACACACCAAATAGTTAGTAAGAATGTTATTTAGTATGCTAGCCACATCTGCACAAGTTAAAACTTGTTCCTGAACATGGTTTATAAAGCAAGTGATGTATTTGGTTGTCAAAATATTGTGCATTACTGAACTTAGACCAATTCTGACACAAATCTTATTCTGATAAGATTCTTCTGATCTTATGGGTGAAAAATATATGAATCTTAGCAGAAAGTTCAATAGGAAAAGAGTCAAAACATAAGAGAGTTCTATTATCAATTTACTATCTTATCTGAAATGTATTTAACCAACATTATAATCCTCTGTATCTCCTTTAACATGTTAAAATGGTTTATACTGCTCATGGATTTCATTGTACAAGAAGTGAACTGCAAACAATTTTCTTACAGTTTCTGAGTACTCTGAGTTTTCAGCAAGGATACAACTTCTCATTTTCTCTTCTCCAAAAAACATGCACCCTATAGAATCAAAGCAGTCACCTCATCTGGCTCTTAAATGGCAAATATCAGGTAGAGCTTCCAACATTTGTTAAAACATTATATTAACACAAGAAGAATTTGTCCAAATAACCAGCTTGTAAGATAAAGTATAGGGGTCTTAATGACTTCTATACTTTACTATTATTGTTTCTAAACACTATGCATGAGCATTCAAAATTCTATTCCCTTTTTACAAGGACAAGAAGAGTTAAGCTAAACATCAGATCTCCTTGGTTGCAGAGCTCACACTTGTTTTGTTGTCAGATGCAGCAAGAAACTGTTTATTGTACTATATTGTACTAAAACATTTGTGAATTTATACCACTACCAGACCACTGAAACAATCTGGACAAGATTTAGGTACCAGTACTAAATGTACAAAGGCTGTTCTGAAATTAATACCTACTATTTTATGATGTTGGTCCACAACGTCAGAGGCGGATATTGATGGTATGGTAGTAGATTGAACCTTCCCACTAATATTCCATTACATTTTGTTGCCATGTGACAGATGGCAGCAGAGGGTCAGCCCGACAGAATGGCATCTGACATGGAAGTGCAGATGGAGCAAAGTTGTGTCATTGAATTCCTCCATGCATAAAAATTGGCACCATTGACATTCATTGATGCTTGGTGAACATTTATGGAGACCAAACAGTGGACGTGAGCACAGTGAGGTGGTGGGTGGTGAGTTTCAGCAGTGGCAACACCAACAGTTCTGCTGGTGCAGATTTTTATGAGTAAGGCATGCAGGTTCCTGTTCATGGCTGATGAAAATGCATAGCTAATGATGGTGACTATGTTGAAAAATAGTATGTTTTGCAGCTGAGAATTTGCTCTATCAAATACTATTATTGTGCTCTTTGTATCTGGTGTAGTTTCCAAGGAAATAAATAGCAGGCATTACTTTTGGAGCAATCCACGTATAAATACCTCTGAGCACAAGCTTTCCCTTCAAAACAAGTTGTGCAACTAAGCCTTGGTTGATATCCTACCAAGTAATTTATTAGACTGGTTGATCCATTTACAAGACTATATAAACAAAAACAACCCCTACCTCTGACATATACCCATCCCAAATGCTATATTTTGCTTTCAAAAACAAAGTATAATTAGAGTGTTTTGTGAAATGAGTACCATTCAGTTATACTATTTTAAAACAGGCATTAAAACAGACCCTTCACCCCCAATTCAAGTATTTATTCAAGCTGCATGATTACTAGTCTGGACCTAACCCAGAGTTCTATTTTCCTTACCTTTATAACTCTGCCAATGCTCTGCTTCCAAAGTTGCTTTCTTCCAGCTCTAAACATTGTACTATTAGATATAAACATCTATTTTCAACATAAGCCTTAAACTACAATATAAGATTCTTCATTCATCATTTTGCACTCTCCCCCAAGCCTTTTGTTCATATTTGTTTGATTCCTGGTCTGTAGGAACACCGAAAAAGACGTAGAAAATACAGTAAAGACCTTAAAAGTTAACAATTACTAAGCTTAGCTCTGTATGGTTTTTTTTCTCCTTAATTCAGTTCTAACATACATTCAATTTACTTGAAGACTGAATTGAGAAACTAGAGAATTTACTGCCTACAGATCTGCAGTTGAAAATCACTGCTACCAACCACAGTGTTGTTAAGGTGATATTGTTTATATATAAACACTACTCAATACAATTCATCATGCTCAAGGGCAACATAACCATTTGCAAAAGTCAATATCTGATTTGTGTTTAGCCTTCTTAAGTAATCCTCATGTCAACAGACATCTTTGTTTCCTTGTCACAGGCGATTGTTTAAATATATAGCAACAGCAGTCAAGCAGCTTTCAAATAGTTATTACCTACAGACTACTAAACTACCAAGTTTTTATTCTTATTTTTTATACAAGCACATTCAGTCTCAGTTATTTTTCAGTTGTACAGTGGTTGCTTAATGAAACAATTTTTCTTCAGCAGTGAATGTTGGGTTTTTTCTTATCAAAATAGCTTTAATTTTTCTACTTCAGTGACAGAATCCAAATCTGATGTCTTGAAAATTCCAAGAAAAACAAGATAATCGTCCAATACTAGGAACAATAACAGCTATTTCAGGCTTAGAATGCTCCTAAATATTTTTGCCTCTACTTATATCAATA
Source organism: Numida meleagris (assembly GCF_002078875.1). Taxonomy (NCBI): domain Eukaryota; kingdom Metazoa; phylum Chordata; class Aves; order Galliformes; family Numididae; genus Numida; species Numida meleagris. The sequence goes on along the minus strand of NC_034410.1, from coordinate 74,772,874 downwards.
CGAATCACATTCACAATCACTTGATAGCCTCCTTATTGATAACATCCTCATGAATAAAAGCCATTTTCCTTGCATTACCTGATTTTCCGTGCAATTTTCCTCATCTACTACAGTCAAATCAGATTTCATATACTGATACATACAAACATGTATTTGAAGGAGAAGGACCTAAAAGAATTGCATTTAATGTAAACATTCATTCTCTAAACTCTTTAGAGTCTCTCTGAAAATTAAAAGTATTATTAAATATTACACAATGAGTCAATTCCTGAATATATTTCAGAATACTGAGGAATTATTTTATTTTGTATGTGATGTATGTAATTTCTAATGTAAAAACTCAGCTCAACAATCTGAACTTGCAAGAAGAGAAGTTTTCTCAAGAAAAACATCACTCAAAGAAGAGTCTAAGAATAGCAGAATGATGCAAGGTCATAGCAACTAACTCATAGAACCACAAAAACATTAGGATATCTGTGAGCCATATAGTCCAGTCTCCTACTCAAAGTGAGTACAATTAGAGGGGGGCAGCAGAGAGATGTATAGAGTTGAGTTTTGAATACACCCAAGGATGGAGATTTTACAATCGCTCTAACAGTATTTGATTGTCCAACATAAAGACCACTCTCATATATCTAACTGGAATTTCCTGTATTCCAGCTTGTATCTTCTTGACTCCTATTACCTTGCACCTTCATTAAAAGTCCAGCTGTGTCTGTACTCTGCCTTTAATGGGCTGTAGACTGCAATACAATCTCACTTACTCCTTTCTTCCTAGTGCAGAACAAATCCAGTTCTCCAGTCTCTCCAAATCATGTACTCCAGTATCCTGGTCATGACACACTGCCAAACTTGTTCTGTCAACCTGTTTCACCCCAGCCTGTGGCACCTTTGCTGCAAGGGTGCATTATTGGTTCAGTGTGAGTCCTTCTCTGTAAATCTGATCCCCAGCAAGTTGGCCACTGACATGTACTGTCATACAAGATCCTAACTGTAAAACCTAGCATTTGCTTATATTGAATTTCTTGAGGTTTCTGTCAGCCCACTTCTCAAGCCTGTCCAGCAGCCGTGGTCTTCAGTACATCAGACTCTCCTCCTGGTTGGTATCATCAACAGACTCATAGTGTGCTCTGTCCCATCATTAAATTAACTTTTAAAGGTACTAAACAATATTAGCCTCAGTATCATCCCTGAGAGTCCACTAGTAACTGTCCATCAGCTTGGCTTGGTACCTCCTGGAGTGTGCATGCCAGCCAATTTTCAACCTAAATTATCAGAAAATTAGTGCTTATATCGCCAGTTTGACTCTAAGGATGCTATGAGATACCACAGCAAACACCTTGCTAGAGTCAAGGCAAAGAACAACTACTGCCTTCCTTTTGTCCATATAGCCAGCAATTTTGTCATAGAAAATAATCAGGTTGGTCGAACAGGATATGACACAAGGAAATCTTCTTTGGCTGTTGGCAGTCATAGTTTTGGTGCTCCATGTGCCATTATGTGCCTTCCAGAATATTAAGTTCTCATATTCGCTGATAAATTATGAAAGTTCATTTCACTGTGCCAAGATTTTTTTGATGGTATTATAATGCGGAGCTCCAGCAGCAAGCTTTCTTTCATTATGGGTAATTAGCTGCCATCTCGTGGTTGAAAGCCTACAGTGCGCATTACTTTTATGCTGTTTTTCAAAGACCATGAAACAGAGCCATGGTAATATTTGAAAACTGAAACACAGACTTGTCTTTCATGGAGATGATCACTTATAAATCATAGATTATTATCTACATGGAATAAAAGTGGAGGAACTTAAAGAAAAGTATATCATTCTCTGCTGTAGTATTTTAATATAACCGCAATAAAAGCAATCTAAGCTCAAGGTAGGCTTTCTTGATGTACTTAAGCTTCATTAAAAGTCAAACAAATGGAAGTTTCAATACCTTCAGTTGAGAAAAGCATTTTTAAACAGCTTTGTTGAGCAAAACCAAAGCTTCAACATATTCAGTCTATCACTGCTGAAAAATACAATTTCTCCTGAGTTAGAATATCCCTTCAACCTACTGGTTTGATGACCTAAAAGATATGACTAAGGTAAATAATGTCACCTTGCTACTGAACAGGCTTTTTACAGTGATTGATGGTGCTACTTCAAGAATTTAACTATCATGTAGGAAGTCCAAGTGTAATTCCCTTTTTTACTTTATACAAGACATTAGTTCTCCAGGCTCTGTTTGCCTACTTCCTGCACTGCTAAGAAAATAAAATTCAATCTAAAATGCAGCAAAAAATACTGAACATATAAATACACAGATATGTATCAATACTCAAAATAAATTAATTAACCTTCTGTTTACATGAATAGATAGGATGTTTGGGTCCTATCAAATAATTACTAATTCAAACAATATCAGATTGGCAACCATTAAAGTGGAGGTATTTCATAGAATAACAGCATTCTGAGGGACAGACAAATTTCAGTTTAAGTAACCATGCAAGTAATACATTTTCCATTTTGAGGAGCTACAGAATCTCTCATGCTCTTTGCCCTTTTCCACTATCAGTTACTTGGACATTGTGCCCATCATGTTCTTCAAGCGCCCCTAACACTGCTCAAATTTCTTGCTACTTCAGGTAGCACTGTCTAATGGGAAGGATAAATCCTCAATATGTAATTTAAGACTGAGAGAGAAACAAGGTCCAGATTCTTTGGAAGCTGGAGACACGGATGAAATTGAGTGGCTGTGAAAGAAACAAGTTTAGGAATCTCTGACCCTTGAAAAAGACCAGAGGGGAGTTTTTAAAACCAACCTGAGGAAAAGCTAGTAGCCATTGAAGAGTATGTGTTTTCAATCAATATACCACTTTGATAAAATGCCAGGAGCCCTGCATCCTCAAAGGAAGTGACAGAGCAGAGGCTGCCACCTGTCAAAGTGGATGCCATAGCAAGAAGCAGGAAGAGGTATTGTCCCTTTCAACAGGTGGAACGGCAGCTTCTACCTAAGCGTAAGAAGTTCTATAAAACAAAGCTAGATGAACTGGAATCCAATCTTTGAGTTGAGACATTCTATAAGAGCAATAGTAGTTTAATATAAAGAACATTTATTGGAACACTGAACCACATAAATCAAGGTGTTTACAATACAGGAAGGATGACAAAGCCTACCTCAGTGTAAAAGAGCTCACGTTCAAACAGAAAGTCAATTAGAGGCCAATGGAGTGAGTTTCAATAGTCATAAATAAATAGACATCATATAGGATGTTGCTAGTAGTGATCACTGGCACCCCTGTGGCAGGAAGCAATATCAGCAGGGAACTTCAGGGGTCTTCATGTACAATAGGAAAATATCATCACACTACTTGAAAAGGAGGAAACACTAAAAATAAAATGGTAAAGACAAGCGGTCAAAAGAATAAAATGCTTGTAGACAACATGCAAACACTGTGCAAGAAATGCAGAGCAACTGCACAGCTGCTACCAGAAACACCTGAAGAAGTAAGCCAGCACAGATAAATGACAGTAAAAGCAAAAACGACAACCTCCCACACTAAAGTGATACGTAATCTGCATCAGTATCAAAAGACTTATAAACTGCACATGTTCAGTCTTGCAAAGCTGAATGAGAAAATCTGACTAGGTAAAATAACAGGCATTATAATAAAGAAGAGAATTAGGTGCCAGGCAATTGATTTTATTTCCCAAGGAAATATGAACAAGGTTTCTGTAAAAGGGAGAAACATCTATAACAATCTGGCGAGTTTCATTGAAGGGGTTAATAAGCATTCATGTAAAGAAGATTGATCTAAATGACCTGGATTTGCAAAAAGCTGTCAGAAAGATCTACTGTCAAATGATTTTAAGAAAAGCATAAGGGAAACGATCCTTCAGGGAAGGAACTTGATTAAATGGTAGAAAGAAGACAGGAATAAAATGAAGGGCAAGTCCTTACACCAACAAGAGATCACCAGTGGATCTTTCCAGGCAACCCTGCTGTTCAAAGCACTTGGGTGGAAAAGGGAAAAACTGTAAGAATAACAAAGCCTTAGATGAAACTAAGTTATTCAAGGAACTACCACAAAGAATTATACAGCCTTTCATGACTGAACAACACTGTCTTAAAGTAGCTGATGAAAATGCAGTGCAGATAAACATCAACAGAACAACCTTGATCCTGATTTCACATATTAATTGATCATCTCTGGTCATTACTAAAATAAAGTCTATTTCTACCTTTGTAAACAACAGGCTAAGATAGACAAGTTAATTATCATCCTAGATAAGGGCTCCGTTACAGGTACATAAGAGCACATGAATGGAAAACGAGGCCTCAAACTGTCCAGTCAGGATTAAGGTTGTATTTTCCTCTTTGTTTTCTTTCCAGTTCTAGCTTTGTTCAGCTGTTCCAAAAAAGGAAGCGATGAATACTCACTGCTCACTAGATAGAAAAGAAAATAACCTTGAGTTCTGAGTGCAAGAGCTGGTTTGGGTTTGGACAGGTGTTTTTTTTTTTTTTTTTTGAAGGCCAGGTTGGATGGGGCCCTGGGCAGTCTGATCTGGTGGGTGGCAGCCCTGCACATGGCACGGGGTTGGAACTGGGTGAACTTCAAGGTCTATGATTGCGCAATTTTCTCCACTTTATTCTACAAGGTGAAGCTCCAGTTTGAAACAGTTTAGCTTTGATAAATTATCTCCAGCACATTTAAATACAGGAGAAAAAAAAGGCAAGTTTCTTACAGTAAGTCACCATTATTTTTACTCTTTTAGTCTATTCATTTTCCTTCTAAAGCCTAAGTAAGAAACTGGAGCAGCACCCCTTACATTTAAGATTCAGAAGCCTAGACTGACAGCAAGTAAAATTTTCAGTACTTCAAGTACCCCAAACCCAAGTGCTACTGTCACAACAATCATTCAGTGAGAGCCTAGTCCAAAACAGCTGAAACTGAAAGGCTGACTACATTCAAATATTTAAGAATACAATGCCATCACTGCATGAAATGATGCAGTGAAGTTATTATAGCTATTTGTTATCCTGAAAAAATGACAAGTCATGAAACAGAGGCATAAAAGGATAGTAGGCTTTCGAATGTCTAGTCTAGCATAGATTAATGCATATTCTTCTCATAGAAGGCTGGAGTCTGTGTGTTTAAGAATATCCTGTACAAGTCCTAGCACTGAGATAAATGTTAGGCCATCTTCAAGGTGAAATCTTGCTTGTCCAAGAAAATAAAACTTAAGGCATTCTAGTGGTTTCTAATGGTATTAGCACACACTTGTTTTACAGCAATAAGTACAGAATTTGGAACAGGACTATCAATGGTCACCTACGTCTCAAGGAAAGAACAATTTAAACTGCCTAGCAAATAGAAATATGACAGATTAAAGAGTTTGAGCAACCACAGTATTGCACAATAGATTTTGTTGCCAGTTCCACACCCTGTGCTTGAACAAGTCTGGCAGTCAGACTGATCTACTGCTTTCCAGTGACCTCTAGCTCCAGAAAATATCATTTTCAATGAAGACTAGAACAAAACAGATTTAGATAAAATTCGGAGACATGTTCACACTTCATCAATATAAACAGCTTCTGCAATAGAAGAGTTACACAATGTCCCATAAATAATAGACATGAAAAATAGAAATCGCAGAAAAGGATTCTACTGATAGCAAACGACAAACACTGGTCTTTTTCACCAAAATGACAATAGGGCTAGAAAAAGCCTCAAACTCATGCCCATGTAGCCAAGAAGGCCAGTGGCATCCTGGCTTGTATAAGAAATAGTGTTGTCAGCAGGAGCATGGAGGTGATAATCCCCCTGTACCCAGCTCCGG